>NW_026596064.1:5220169-5388591 GCF_907164565.1 Psammomys obesus
TTTATTTATTTATTTATTTATTTATTTATTTATTTATTTATTTATTTTATTACAATTTATTCATTTTGTATCCTGGCTGTAGCCCCATCACTCATCCCCTCCCACTGCTGCCCTCCTTTCCTTTTCTCCTCCCCTGCCCTTCCCACAGTCCACTGATAGGAGAGGCCCTCCTCCCCTTTCATCATCTGACCCTAGCTATCAGGTCTTATCAGGACTGGCTGCTTTGTCTTCCTCTGTAACCTTTTAAGGCTGCCCCCCACCGCAGGGGGAGGTGATCAAAGAGCCAGCCACTGAGTTCATGTCAGAAACAGCCCCTGTTCCCTTACTAGGACAGAGACTGAGCTGCCATGGGCTACATCTGTGCAGGTGTTCTAGTTTATCTCCATGCTTGGTCCTTGCTTGGACCCCTGTGCCCAGATTTTTTTGGTTCTGTTGTTCTCCTTGTGGAGCTCCTCTCCCCTCCCGGTCTATCTCCCCCTTTTTTTCATAAGATTCCCTTCACTCTGCCCAAAGTTTGGCTATGAATCTCACCATCTGCTTTGATACCCTCCTGGGTAGAGTCTTTCAGAGGCCCTCTGTGGTAGGCTCCTGTCCTATTCCCTGTTTTCTTCCTCTTCCGATGTCTATCCCATTTGCCTTTCTGAATGAGGATTGATTCTGCTTTTAAGAGCTCCAATGGTTTCAGGAGTACGTTGCCTAAAATCTTTTGGCTCAGTGGTTAAGAGCACTAGCTGCCCTTCCTGGAAGACCCAAGTTCAATTTTTTAGCATCCACATGGCTGCTCAAGACTGTCTGTAACCCATCTAGCTCCAAGTAATTTGAGATTCTCACATAGACATACATGAATGCAAAATACCAACGCACATAAAATAAAGATACATCATTTTAAAAGATTTATTTGTTACACAGTATTCTGCTTGCATATATGTCTGGGCATCAGATCTCATTATAGTTAGTTATTAGCCACCATGTGGATGCTGAGAATTGAAATCAGGACCTTTGGAAGAACAGTCAATGTTCTTAACCTCTGAGCCATCTCTCCAGCAATGTATCATTTTTAAAAAATGTTATTCAGTAGTTAGACTTCCTGAAAATGCTTTCTGTTTTTTTTAATGTGTTTCTTTTTGAAAACAGGAAGACTAGAGTGGTGCAACTGACAATTCAACTTCCTAACAACCACCCAAGTGAGGTTGAAGTATAATCTAAACTCTTAAAGTCTTGTTCTTGCTTCTGGACACTGTTTTTTGTTTGTTTTTTTTTTTAAATAATGACAGTTCAGGGTTGTATGAAGGGCAGAGACCTAGGACTGTAGGTAAATTAGGCAGCATTACATAGCTAGGAGCTCTTTGCTCTGAAGTAAGGAAGATTTGGGCTCAAGTGTCAGACACATTAAATGCATTCTTATTACTGAAGGGTCTATTTTTATTTATGTGTGTGTGGTAATAACAAATAATCTAGAGGATTTGTGTTTCTAAATCAAATAGTTCAATGAAGAGCGCTTGCCCTGTAGTAATCAGGCATAGTTATCATCATGAGGCTATGCTGCTATTGCTTATTTTCTTATCTGCTTCTCACACTAGATTATTAGTTTGGCCATAACATCAACAATTCTTAACTGGAAGCAGAATAGTTAAAAAAATATATATATGCATTACTTCTGTGATCCTTTCTCAATGTTAGTACAATAAAAACATGATAAATTAAGACAATAATTTAGTGATTGAGTCTTCATCTTAAAAACATTCTGGTTTCTCTTAGTTTTAATTGATGACAAGAATGTTAGATATCTGGGTATTAAAGTACATAATCATTATAGAGAGGGAAAAAAGCAAAAAGTCAAATTTTAATGCCTTCCTGGCTATGTATTCAGTCCGTTGATCACATTTTTTTCAATTTTTTACAATTTATTCAGTTTGTATCCCAGCTGTAGCCCCCTCCCTCATCCCTTCCCAATTCCACTCTCCCTCCCTCTTCTCCTCCCATGCCCTTTCTCAGGTCCACTGATAGGGGAGGTCCATCAGACCCTAGATGTCAGGGCTCATGAGGAATGGCTGCATTGTCTTCCTCTGTGGCCTGGTAAGGCTGCTCCCACCCCCTCAATGGGAGGTGATCAAAGAGCCAACCACTGAGTTCATGTCAGAGAAAGTCCTTGTTCCTATTACTAGGGATCCCACTTGGAGATAGAAAGAGGGGAAAAACAGGGAGCAGGATAGAAGCCTACCACAGAGGGCCTCTGAAAGACTCTACCCAGGAGGGTATCAAAGCAGATGCTGAGACTCATAGCCAAACTTTGGGCAAAGTGCAGGGAATCTTATGAAAGAAGGGGGAGATACAAAGACTTGGAGGGGACAGGAGCTCCACAAGCAGAGCAACAGAACCAAAAATTCTGGACCCTGGGGTCTTTTCTGAGACTGATACTCCAATCAAGGACCATGCATGGAGATAACGTCAGACTCTGCTCAGATGTAGCCCATAGGCAGTTCAGTCTTTCGTCCTAAGTTTAAAAGACTTAGATGTGGACCATTAGGTGTTTCCTGTAGCATTCAACCTGCCCCTTACTATCTTGATTTAATATGTGGGTGCCTTCCCTATCCTTAAGATTATGAATACTTTGTACCTGCCATTTTCAGTCTTCCTCTAATTTCACCTTTGAATATGGCTCTGTGTGCATTGCTTAGCAAATAAGATACCTGTTGAGTTAATGAATGAGTGAGAAAAATCATCTTCTGATTGCAACCAGTCTGTGATAAAGTTCATTGCAACAGGCAATGAACTAGAAACTAGAACTAGAACTAGAAAAGACATGAAAGCTGTCTGTGCTAAACTCCTCAAGTCCATGAAGCTACGGTAGACTTTTAAATAGAAACAACCTCAAGATGGCCATAGCTATGAAAGCAGACCTTAGGGGAGCTCTTCCGAAGGGGAGCACTAACTAAAGCAACTGAGACAACAGGAACTACTCCTTGGTTAAAGGAAAAGAGCAGAGATAGCTCAGAAGCTAAACTTACAGCATCCTGTAACATAAAGGAGATGTAACCATTATTGGAAACACTACAACCAACCAACACAGAAGCATGCATGCACACACACACCACACACACTCATGCATGGACATACACATGTGTGCATGGAGACACATACAGACACTTGTGGGATCACAGGTGTGCGTGCAAGCTTGCACAGACACACACAGAGGTGTGCACATGAGCTTCCCCTTTTCTTCTGCCTGAGACTTTCCCACGCTGCTCTAAAATGCACAGAAACTTCTTTTCCTGGTGGTCCTATAGAAAGAAGAGCAAACTGGTGAGGGACCCACTGTGAGCTCCTAAAACAGACAAAGGACGGAGTCTTGAAGGTTATGTTGAATTCTGAGATTTGAAGGAGCAAGATAAAGTTTCTGAGAAAACACAACACACACATGAGCATAATCAGATATCTGCCCTAGAACATTAGTTTTTTAGGGGGTCCTTTTGGTTTTAATTCTCAGTAGATGAATCTTCTTTTGCAGTGTCCATTGGAATTTGCCTAGAATTTCACAGGCTCATCTTATATCTGTTTAACTAGCAAAGGAGAATTCAGGGGAGTTCAACCTCCCCAATGAAGACTCAGTAGCTATTTGGTACGAAGTAACATAACTTTATTTGCCGAGTAAAAACATGAAAGATGTGTGAAAACATGGGAAGGTGGCCTACACCTTCTGGAGAGCCATACCGTTTGGTGTAGGAGACCTGGTCCTTGTTTGGCAGTCTCATCCCCTGGCTGTGTGATTTTGGACAGAGAATAACCAAGAGAAAATGAAAGTGTGCACACATGTGCTTGGCTCAGTACAGAAGTACTTAGCTTAAGTTTTAAAGTTGCTTCACCCAGGGGGCCAAAAAACTTAGATCTATATTTGGCATCTTGTCAAGAGGCCAGAAAACCGTCAGTCAATTCTCTCACCTAGCTCTATAAGTCCATATGCACTCTTGCTAACTTCATCTGTGCACAGCTGCTAAGAGAGCTCCCTACAAGTGACTTCATGTCCAAGACAAGACTTGTGACATCTTAGAGTCGAGCAGCAGAAATGTGCCCTCTATGGTGTCCTGCCACTCTCCGCAGTCCGAACAGATTGATTCCATTTCAAACATTACCATTCATCTTGAATTTCTTAAGCCTGGAGAGGCACATTCCAGTGGTTAGAATTTTATAAATGCAGCCGGAGATGTCATAAACTGTGACTGGCATTTGAAAAATCCAGCAAACCAATTCTAAGCTTAGCAGAATATTTGGCCGTTTAGTTCTTCCTTGCTGTATCTTCACAGATGTGTGCAGATGCACACGGGGACAGCGGATTTCTGTACTTCTATCAGTTTACATGCATTGGAGTGTTCACATGTATAGGAAAGAGATAAGGTCTGGATGGGGGCAGAGCATACGAAAAAGCTCAAGATAAAAAGAAAGTGTGATTGCATTACATCTTATCCACCGTTGGGGGGGTAGCTGTCTGCTTTTAGCGGGAGTGAGTCATCTGAGGCAGACCTGTTTAAAAATATTTTGTAAGCCCCTTGTCATAGACACGACCACTGGGTCCCAGGTGACCAAGGGTGAAACTAGTCTGGCAGAGAAAGAGACACTGCTGTAGCCATGGAAGCCAGGACAGCCCTGCTGCCTGAGGCTTGGAAAGTTTGACTGGCTTTAGCCTGAAGGTTGTCTTATAACCATGGACAGGGCAGCAGTGGGAAGGACAGCCATCTTCTAAGGGTTTGTGGGCCAGAGGGAAGACCTAACAGAAGCAGAGAGGGAGAGGAAGGATGAGGGCAGTAAATCCTCATCACTGCAGCTGACTTAGAAGTTTGTTCTCGTTAGGCATGATTTGGCTTTGGGGATAGCTGAACTGGGTGAGTCTAGATGCCCTTGTTCCACACCCACATTTCTGCCTACAAAAAGTGATTTTTCTTTTCTACGTCTATATTTTCCAATTTGGGAAATAAGAGAATTTTGCATTCCGTTTCTCCTAAGTCTAATATTATTAAACTCCCACTCTTACTACCTCCTTATCAATCAGTTAAATATTTTTTGAGAGCTTGTTTCTAATTTGTGTGGCTAACCGCTAGCCATGAAAAGATAAATTGCTTCTATATTCTGTGGCGCTTGGCAAGTCCAACTCCAAATGTTGTTTTCATCATTCGCTGGCCGAGCGACTCGAAGCAGCCCTCCACTGTGCTCCTCAGCTTCGCGTGTGTATGCTGGGCACAGAAATCTTCCTGGCAGTTCAAGAACATGGGAAGCCCTCGGTGGACCCCATCAGTTCATCACCGCTCACTGCAGATCTAATCGGTTATGTAATAGAGGACACCAGCCACTCATACCTAAATATGTGACCCGCTAAAACGCACAAATAGAAATGCCAAGAAATATCCACTACGTTTGTCAAAGGCATGGGGAACCAAATCTCCTCAAGGTATCTGCTGTCATCAAACCAGGAAACATCTGAAATCACGCTGTTCCATAGAGGGCTCTTTCATGCCTTCCATTCCCCTCTGTCCCCTCTCTTGTTTTACTTCTGACAGGAATCTGAAGAAAATCCAAAGGTCTTCTCTACCTTTGCTACTCAAAAATTCCAACCTAATTAGCGATTTTTACTTAGTCTTAATTAGGCTAAATATAACTTTTTCCATTCCTAATCAGCCCCTAGGGAAAGCTATGCCTTAGCTAAACGTTCTGTCTTTCTCAGAGCTGGCATATTTTCCCTAGATGTGGGAAACATCGTATTTTCTAACATTGTATTTTCTCTGTCATGGTTTTAAACTTTTTATTAGATTTTTTCTTATTATATAGTTTTGTTGTATTATTTTCCCTCCCTCAACTCCTACCTGTTCCTCCCTATCTCCCTCCCCACCCAATTTCACGTACTTTCCCCCTTTCTCTTAAAATAAATACACATGTACACACATTCTCACACAAACACACACAAAGATAATCAAAACCAAGAAACTAAAAAAAAAAGAGAGAGAGAGAGAGAAGAAAGAAAAAAATGAAAACAAAATAACTACACAAAGGAAAACATGAAATCCTTTATGTGTTGGCCAACTTACTGGCCATATGTAGAGCCTCTCCTGAAGTATGGTTGATAGACTGAGTGACACTCCATTGGAGAAAATTGGTTTTTCATTCTCAGCATGTATCAATTGCAAAATTTTCTTGTTTGGGGGTGATACACTGTGTCGACTTTCCTTTCTCAGTGTTGGGATTTTTGTCTGGTGTGAAACTTTGCTGGTCTTGTACTTGCTGTCAGTCTTTGTAAGTTCATATATGTACAGGATCCCTTGTTTCTGGAAGACGCTTTTTCTTGGACTCATCCACCATCTCTGGCTTTTACAGTCCTTCTACCTAGGTTTAGATGCATGATATTATCTGAAGCCAAGCAGCAGAGGGCTTAGATATAACCTATTACTGTAAAAAAGCTGCAATGCTTGATCTTACTGGAATTTAATTTACACACTTAATAGTTTTAATAACTCACACAATGTAGATGTTTGACTTAAGGTATGTGTCTTCTGTGTCTATAGTTCCAGTGAGTGATTTGGGAACTCATGCTTAGATCTGCTATCCAACTTGATCTCAGTATTTCCTACTGTTGTAGAACCCAATCAGAAGCAGTCTGCTGAAAACATGCTTCAGCTTGGGTTGTGTACTTCGGTGGTAGAGTGCTTACCTGCTACAATCAAGGACGTGGAGTCAGTTCTCAGTACTGGAATGAACAAACAAACAAAACACTTTCCTTAAGATTTACTGTAAGCTGTCTCTAAAATCATTTGAAAACAATTTACTGGAAGGGCTTTTATTCTTTTTATTTCTTTGGGATATTATACAGTGTATTCAGAGTTCCAAATCTATTGGTTGGACTTATGAATAGTATTCTCTTAGCATTTTGGAAAATCTCATTTTTGTTGGTAAGAAAGATCCATTATATCTCATATGATTTCATGTACTCTCCCTTCTTCATGAAATTTCTAACTTTCTGGTCTTTTCACAGAAATACTTGTTAAGGTTTTTATTTCATCGTTTTGTATTTTAATGCTTATTTTCTATTTTTTATGCTTTCAGCAGGTTGGGTTTTCATTTTGATTTTGAAGCATTTTAACTTAGATTAATAGTTAATTTGTTTTCAGTATTTCTTGTTTAACACTACTTGATTTTAAGAACGCTCAAATGCCTTTTTTGGCATTGGTTACTACCTACAACTTTTGACATGTGAAAATTCTGATGTCAGTCATTTATAAGTGGCTTTTGGTAATAGGTATTACTTAGAAAAATGCCTTAGTATTTCCTAATGGATTAACTTGAAAGTGACAGTTCTCCTTTGTTACTTACTAACAATATTAAAGAAATTTTGATCTTTATGTAACTTTTTCTTTTATGTTAGTAAAATATACTACCATTTCTTTGTAGTTCAACTAAAGGTCAATTTTTGTGAAAAGCACTTAGAGTAATATATATATATATATAATCTTTCTATATACAAATATATTCTATAAATAAAATAATATTTAATAAATAAATATAATATATAAATAAATATTTTAGCTAATAATGTATATCTTTTAGTTAAATTATTCAGGCTGTTATTTGCTTTGGGACACATAAAAATACCACTGAGAGGGATGACTTAGAATCGTTCATTGTCCTGTCTTTGTTTCTACGATTAGAATCTGTATTAATTAGGGACATACATCGATGATAGTCTCATTTTCTTTGTTAATCATGTTGTCAATTTAAGTTGCTCCCTTTTGGTACTTTTTACCATGGATTCTGTTTTGTATGCTAATATTAACATATCTGCAACTTTTTGCATTGATTGGGCTTATGTTTAAAATGTTTCCAGTTTCAACCTTTTTGGTCTTTTAGCTTTAGGTATATCTTTTGTAAATAACACATAACTAGACCTTGTGTATCATTAATATATTTTTAGTTTTTGGTTTGTATAGGCTTAGGTATTTCAAGCTCTTTTCCTTTGATAAATGACATTTTGCAGTTGTGCCTTCCTATTACTTCCTGCTATGACAAGAGGCAGAATAGCGTAGTGGGTAAGCGCTGGCTTGGAGCCCTCGCTCTGCCTTGCCTGCTGTTTAGTATTGTTAAGTTACATTAGTTTTCTGGTCCCAGTTTGTTCATCAACAAACTATGAATGACTATAATGATGTTTAATTTGATGAACTCACTGACTTGCTGTTGGATCTTGGAGATTATTGCATGGAAAATATATAAAAGTCCTGAGAAAAGAGTGAGCCAAGCTACGACAGCCATGTCATCATAACACACGTTCTCCCGCCTGTTTGCTGTTCAGCCAATCTTTGTTTCTAATCCCCTTTCTTCTAGAGTTTTAGAAATGATGCATCAATTCTTTTTATTCTAGCAGTTACGTGTGTATGTGACATATATTGTTTTTTTAATTGAAAATATATTTTTCCATATAATATATTTTGATTATGGTTTTCCCTCCCTCTACGTCTCCAGGTTCATTCTCACCTTCCCGCCCATCCTGATCCTCTCATTTTCTGTCTCTTGTTAGAAAATTAACAGGCATTTAAGGGATAACAATAGAATATAATAAGAAAACAAAATCAAACAAATTGGAATAGGACAAAGCAAACAAACAGAAGGAAAAGAGCCCAAGAAGTGAAGCAATAAACAGACATAGATGCAGAGACACACTCTTGTTCACATTTAGGAATCACATAAAAACACAAAACTGGAAGCCATAATATATTTGCAATATAAGCAAAATCTGTTGGGCAAAATAAAATAAGATAAAATAAAACTGTTCTATTAAAAAAAAAAAACTCTGACCCAACAATATGTGAGAAGGAACTCCTAAAGACACCATTTTTTTCTGTTGGACGTTTACTATAAGGCATGGGGACTAATTTAAAAGTAGCTTATTTTCCCATTGAGACTCCCTTGTAGAAAATGAATTTTTCATTTGCATGTGGTTATCACTTGGAGATCTCTTCTGAGTTAGGGATATGGATATGTGACCTCTTCTCCTTTCACTCCTAGGACCCCATCTGGTGGAGCCCTCTGCAGGCCCTGTGCATGCTGCTCAGTCTCTGTGGTCTCATATGACCATCAGCGGGTCTAGCAGAATGTCATTAGGAGGCATTTGATTGCTACATTCCTTTTGCAGAACAGTAGCATTTGCTTTTCCTCTAGGTTCAGGGGCTATCTAGTCTCAGATTCTTGCTCACTCAGGTACTATCAGATATGGGTTCCATATCATGGAGTGGGCCTTAAATCAAACCAGATGTTGGTTGATTACTCCCGAAGGCTTTGCGCTACCATTGCACTAGCATATCTGGCAGGCAGCTCACCGTTGAGGACTGAAGGGTTTGTGTCTGGGCTGGTGTTTACGCTTCTCCTTTGGTAGTGTACAGAGTACCATCTGCTACCAAGAGCGCTAGCCTATAGAGGTGAAGGTCTAGGCAGGCACCAGCTTGTCATTTGTATATAGGAAGGCTACTGATTTTTGTGAGTTAATTTTGTATCCTGCTATTTGGCTGAAGGTGTTTATCCGCTGTAGGAGTTTCCCACTGGAATTTTTTAGGTTCACTTATGTATACTATAGAATCATTTGCAAATAAAAATAGTTTGACATAGTTTCTTCTAATTTGTATCCCCTCGATCTTCTTCATTTTACTTACTGCTTTAGCTAAGGCATAAAACACTATATTGAATAGGTATGGAGTGAATGGACAGCCTTGTCTTGTTCCTGATTTTAGTGTTCCTGATTTTAGTTCCTGATTTAAGTTTCTCTCCACTTAAGTTGATGTTGGTAATGGGCTTGCTATAAACTGCTTTTCCTATGTTGAGGTATGTCCCTTGTATCCCTAATCTTTCCAGGACTTTTATTATGAAGGGGTGTTGGATTTTGTCAAAGGCCTTTTCTGCATCTAATGAGATGACCAGGTGTTTTTTTCTTTTAGTTTGTTTATATGGTGGGTTATATTTATCAATTTATGTATGTTGAACCATCCCTGCGTCTCTGAAATGAAGCCTACTTCATCATTTTAGATGGTCATTCAATGTGTTCTTGGATTCAGCTAGCAAGTATTTTATTGAGAATTTGTACGTTATGTTCATGAGGGAAATTATTCTGTAATTATTTCCTTGCTGAGTTTTTATGTGATTTCCGTCCCAAGATACCTATGGCCTTTAAAAATGTACAAGGCAATGTTCCTCCTATTTCTATTTTGTAGAATAATTTGAGGAGTATTGGATATAAACTCTTCTAAACAAAGTCTGACAAAAATCCGCAATAAAACCATTTGGCCCTGGCCTTTTTTTTTTTTTTTTTTTTTTTTTTTTTTTTTTTTTTTTTTTTTTTTGGATGGAGGCTTTTCATCATTGCTTCTATTTCATAGACAAAGGGGTTCTATGTCTCTTTAAATTGCTTATCTGATATTGATTTAACTCTGGTAGGCAGTATGTATTAAGAAAATCATGTATTTCTTTAAAATTTTCCAATTTGGTGGAGTAAAGGTTCAAAGTACGTTGTTATGATTCTCTGAATTTCCCCAGTATCTGCTTTATGCCTCTGTTTTCATCACTAATTTTTTTAATATGGATCTTCTTCTTCCTTTTAGTTAATTTAGATAAGGGCTTGTCAAACTTATAGATTTTGATGTACATTTTTTAAAACCACCTTTATTAATATAGTATTTGTATATAATATTTACATACAATTTTAAATTACATATTTTAATAAATTCTGCTAAATTAATAACTCAGTCCTATGACTGTGATAGAGAACATTTCCAGCATCCAAAATCTCACACACTGTGTCCTAGTTAATAATGTCTTTTTCTTCACCTCCCATCTCTCTCCAGCACCAATTGACCATTGCCAGGGCCTGTCAATACGGATCAGAATTGATTTCTCTAGAGTTTCTTATGAACAGAATACCATAGCTTGTGGCCTTTTGTGATATAGTATTTGTCACACCTATTTGTGCATATCCAATAATTCTAACCCCTATTAAGTGAGAGAAAACTATGATTTTTTTTCTTTTTCCTTTCTCTCCTCTTTAAACCTTTCACTTTGAAAAACTTGGGATTTTTAGGTTTATATGTATGTGAGGATTTTGCATCAAGAGTTTTGTATAACGTGTATTTTCTATTTCATCTATTTACCTTCATTCTTTACTCTTTTATATTATTTAATGTTTGACTTATTTTCTTTGTGATTCACACAACTATCTGTGGTACCTTCAAGTGTGTCTGGGTGTGTAAATATTTTTTTTCCAGAGGACAGGAATGTTGTAAGATTTCTGAAACCCTTAGCTTTGATATGCTTTTGCTTTGCTATCTCACAAGATAGATTGGTAGTATAGATGCTGAACATAGTGTTTTAAGAAAATATTTTTTCTTTTGCTTTTATGAATTCCGAGGACTGCAAGGAGAAAAACACTCATTGAGTCTTCTATCGTCCAGATATTCAATTCAGCACATATGTGTCTACTTTTCTGATTATCAACATTTTTAGTTATCTGTCAAAGGCAGAGCCTCTGTTCTGAGCTCTTGTGGCCCAAGTGGGTTCTGGTCATCTATGAGTCTTCTTGAAAGGGAGGTTTGTTAAGTTTTAACCCTCAGTGATGAAACACCACTGGTCTGTAGACTGCTTTGGGAGCAGCATTCCCTAATCCTCTTCTTTATACTGGAGACACTCTTTAATTTTCCTGAACATATCAAGCTTTGTTTTAAATGTTTTTTAGTCTTTTATTAACACTATTTTCATGAGTTTATTTAAAATAAAAACAGTTTTTAAATTTTTCTTTTTATATTTTTACTTTTAAGCTATAAGCATTATGCTGGGTAAATTCTGTGCTACTTTAATCCTACTACCTTTAAAACCTACATAAAAACTAATCACTTGCTAATATGATGACTCTAGGGTTGGCTTCTTCTACATCAGTCTACAGCCACATGCTCATGGCCATCTTGCCTTCTCTTTACTTCCTTCCTCTGGCTTCCTCTCCTCCTTGCTGATCTGCATTCCTCCCCTCTCCTTTCTTGAACCCAAGCCTGGGAACCTCAGACTCCATCTCCCTCTCTTTTGCCCAGCGATAAGCTTTAACATCTTTATTTCTTATCGTTATGTGTTACAGGAGATAATTTAACATTCATAGCAATGCCATGGCAGGGAGTTAACCAGGTCTCAAAGCACTGAACTCATCATTTGGAAACACAGGTGGGTCTTCCTCCAACATCTCCCCTTTTCTGTCTAATTAAAAAGGTCATTTTTTAAAAAACTATAACATTAATAATTATGAGACAATCATGAAAATCAATAGGTAAGACTTATATACATAATGTCTAGTCCAAAGGCATTTGGCAACTTAGGAGAAAGTATCTATCTATCCTATCCTGGTGAGTCTAAAGTTTTGTACCTAAATTATTCTCTGTCATATTTTGAGTCATTAACTTGAAAACATCTATCCTTAAAACATCCTTTTAAAGCCTAAGCAAATAAACTTAATTGCAAAACTATAACTATCTGGTCTTCAGCTACATCAAAGACTTAACAAAGAATGAAATCAATTACCTGAGTAAACAGGAAGTGTAGGTTAGCAGTTTACAAAAAAAAATAATAAAAAAATTATAGAGACAATTTGCTGCCTGGACAGCCACCCAGAACTCTAAAGTGTTGGACCACCATCTTCAGCTTCCAGGTCCAGTATATCTGACAAACATATTTGTGAAGCAGGAACTACAAATGACTTTCTTAACTTGTCTTGGCAGAGGTTGGCAGTTGACTCAGCCTGCACCCATGCTTGGCCATTTTAGGCAGAAGTCGGCCTGGGGTAGAATCAAGGGCATTTCTTTGCATAGGTGGCTGGCTTGCCACATTTGAAGCCATCTCCATATGGGAGTTCTTTGATGCTCATTATCTTCTTTGAGATAGTGCTGCCAGGAGTTGACTGTCTTATTGTCAAGAGTCCTTAAAATAACAAAACATCTTTAAATGCCAGGTTCTGTAGGTCTGTGAGATTTCTGAAGACCATCTACTTATTTATTTTTACATTATCTCCAGAATCATATCTATCTTTTAGACCTAGGATGTATATTGCTGTAATAAACTAGATTAGTGTCTAACATGAGCATGAGTTGCTCAACTAGCAATTAACTTGCATTATTTAGTTATCCTAAACAGCATGTAAAGCAGTTTTAGAAGTACTGGAAGTAAACTTGTAGTTTAGATGAGTGATGTGTACAATGCTTTATATCAGAGTAGAAGTGTGTGTGTGCGTGTGTGTGTGAAGGATGACATTCAATTTGAATTCTATACCAATGTAACAAAATAACCTTATTTAAGAAAAACAAAGCTTTAAGTTGAGGAGTAGATTCAATAATCTACCTTTTGTCATATTATTCCTATAAGATATTTCTATATTCTCCCTTCTTTCTTTTCAACCTTTTCCTCCCTGCCTAAGAGGGGAAAAAAGATAGAGAAAAGAAAAATCTGAGTCTAACCTCATTTTCTCTCTGAATAAGACCATTGTAACCAATCCCCCTAACAGATAACAAGCATCCATAGCCCATTAGAACAACCAAAAAACCTACTGAAGCCCCTTTAAGGGAAACGGAACATCATTCTTCTTAAGATTGCTTCCTACTGATTTGGGGGCATAGAATACCCTTTTAAGGGCCCAAAGGAAATTGGGAAAAATGTGATTAAGCAAGCTAGCAATAACATGTGTGGTCCAGTATCTAAATGTTGAGAAAGTCCAGGCTTAATAGAAGTCCTTTTTGGAACAGTGTGAAATGCTGGACCAACTGAGATAGCTGCTTTCTTCGAAGCTGTGCTGGCAGCAGGATCTGATGAGGAACAGCAACTGAACCAGTTGAAGCTGGAACATGCAGGATGCTGGAACAGATGTATCAGCATCCCAGCATCCTGAGGGATGAATCCTGTCAGGTCTGATCCAGCATCATCAGTGTCCAGTTCTTTGTTCTAAAAAACATATAATTTCTCACAAGCATTATATAGTCCTAAAATTACAAATATATGAGATGTTCAGAATGCACAGATCAAGTAAGGATGGCTCTCTGCTCTTTTTATGAGCAGAAGAAAAATATTACTAAATCTTCATTCATGCCACATGAAGGAGAACATGTAATAATAAGTCATGGGGAGTCTGTGGCCAACAAGAGTTGTTGGCAATGCATAAACATTTCTGTCTCAGCCATTCTCAGAGCTATTCCCATGTAGCAGGATCAGCAATATAAGTTACCTACTTATTCTGAAGTTGGAAGTTATGTTAGTATAGATTGATTTAATTTAGCAGTCTCGCTGTTATCTAGGTCTGTTCCATTTTGATCTCTCACAAAGAGGATGTATAATATTACAATTGCTAATGACCATACAGTCATTATCATATAGAAATGAAAACAAGACTGTATAGATCCAAATGTCCTCCTCTGGGCTCTAGGAACCTGTTGTATTAGACCATGCCACTGTCTGTCCCCCTGAGAGTACCTCATATCTAAAGGGATAAGCTGCTTGCTCAGAGCAATAGAAAAGGCATTACCTTTTAAAATGAACTTTAAACTCCTTTAAGCATACCCTACTCATCTGGTACCCAGGTTTTTATATTTGTTGTTGATATGTTCGACCCATTTCTTTCTCCACATGGAATGGAGATTTTCTTTATAGCCTTTGTGCTTTGCTGCCTTATAGTCCCCTGTGTCTCTTTTGGCCAGGCATGACTGCCACTTGTCCACTACAAAAGTGTCTCACATTTAAAGGGTTAGCCCAGCTCTCATGACACTTCTACTCAGTCAACATTCAAAAGCTTTTGTTTGTGGGAGGCATGTAGCTTACCTGTTCATCTCCCACCCTAGCTTTGGGTTCTTAATTGATTAATAGAATATCTCTTTTAGGCCAAAATGCCTATTAGTACCAATTTTCCCATGGAAGCCTTATTCCTCAGAGTTGTTCCCACCTGGAGGGAACAACAATTTATGTTACATGTTCTGTTTGGTCTTCTTGATTTCTCTCTTCTTGTCCAAGATCTTCAGGGGGGTCTTTCTCTGACATATATGATTTTTATCAGTTTGATGGAACCCATAATTTATCTTTTCTGTTATGAACATACACAAAACTTCGACCCCAGAGTAACACATTTCCTGTTCTCCATTCTGAGATTAGGATAGCCTTGAAATATACAGGCTAATCTAATTCAGCAGTTTTTTTTTCTAGAATCCATTGTCTCTTAGCAGCCATTGTTCTTTTGTTCATCAGCATTCAAGAAATTTAAAGTCAATAAAACATTATGTAATCTGTTTCTGGAGATTTTTGATACCCCTCTTTGTTTGATAAACATCTCTTTTAAGGTACAATTGGATCTTTCAATGTCTGTTTGTTCTGTAGGATTATGTGGTATTATATTGTAATACATAAAAATATTTTCATTTTATTAGACATGAGAATTGTCAGTCTTAATATGTATAGGTATAGCCATAACTTTTAATAAATGCATAATAGAATCAGCCTTTTCAGAACTTAAGGTTGTTGCCCACTGAAATCCTGAATATGTGTCTATAGTATATTTCAGTTTACCAAACTCTGCAAAGTAAAACACATTCATTTGCCAAATTTCATTTCTCTGGACACCTTTATGGTTACAAGACATTTTTTTAGTTTGTGTGTGTGTGTCCCAGGGGACAATTTTCCCTTCTATCTCTCCAACTCAGATCATCAGGCTTGGCAGAAAGCACTGTTACCCACTGAGCAATCCTGTCACTTTCCTGAGCTTTTAAAGCTTGTATTACTTGAGTCCATGCTTCCCATTTTTTAATATGGATTCCATACTTTTTTCTTTTCATCTAGTTTTTAGTTTCCAGTGTTGCCTGTTTATAATAGAGAAATTTATAGTGAATTGTTAGGGAAGCAACATTCTTGCAACCATTACTCCCAATTACTCTGTGTTTACAATGGAAAGTAGAACAGCTGAGTGTAGATTCAAGATGGCTTGAACAGCCCTTGCTCTACCAGGCTGCATGTTGGAGCTTGTCTGTTCCTATGAATGAGGCTGAGGGCAGCATGCTGTGTGGGGATTCTCCAATTGATTTTTAACTTCATAACTATTACTGCTTTTGTTTGAGGCAATCATATCAAAGGCCTATCACAACCTGGATAGATGTCAACCAGCATGGAACATAAGGCTTTATATAAAAATAACAACAAAGTTACTCATTCCACAGTCAGTTCATGCAAGGAAACATTTTAAGTGCCTCACTATAATTCATTTAAGCGCTGTACTTTGCCAAAAACTCTTTGAACACCTAACTCCTATTTATTCTTTCTGTAAGTTGCCGATTATTTTCTGTTAAATAGATGAACACAATTTATTTCTGTTCACTGCCCTTTCTTTCTTTACATCTGTTAATAAGTTGAATGATGAAGTTACAGATATGTGTCTAGATACAGTATCCCTTATGTTACAGCTTAAACACATAGTACCTCTGAACCAAATAATGCATAGTGAAAGAGAAGGGACCTGAGGGAGAGGGAGATAGTGTGGGGTTGGTGAAGGATAGTTGAATAAAGAGACAATGGGAAATGAGTGGAGGTAAAATTTGTAGACGGGAAATGTGGCTGCATGTATGTGGCTTAAGTTTTTGACCCTCCTTAACAGCTCGAAGAGCTCTGCAAGCAAGATTAATTGAGCAGGCTTCAACATTCAAGAAGCCCTGGCTGCAGTGACCTTATAGATAAGAGCCAAGTGAACAGGAAGAATATTAATCTTGTTTTTCAAATAAGTGGATTTCTCGAAGTTTACTGAAGAAAATCTACATTCTCTGTTGTATGCGTTATTCCTGTGAGCTGAATAAAATCATCTTGTATTTTGTGGGTTCAAATGGATTTAATTAACAAGATTTATTCAGATGCCAAGAAACATTTAAATACTGGAATCAGATATTAACTTACCATGATCTCTTATCTTGTCTGTGTGGGTGAATCGTGGAAGGGGGAAGCTCTCTGTGTTGGGACTCAGGTTGCTAATTTCTAATAGGTTGCATTCTGGGATAGCAGAAGCCCACACTCTAAAAAGCAATTCCTTCTTTTTAAAAACGGCATTTGTTTTGCAAAGGAAACACAATCTTAATTTTCTAAAAAAAATTATTCCTGGAAAAGAAACAGTGAGAGAAGGAGTGGGGTCTGGCTAGTTCTGTGAATCTACCCTTAAGTCTACTTTCATCTTCAGTTATCTGTCCATTTTCCAGTTTATCACCTGTATCTTTTATGAAAAATATGTCCCCTAAATGTGCTGTGCTATTCCTACAGGCCCTGTGCTGGGTTTGACCTCAGGACACAAAGGTCATCAGAATAAATAGAGTGCTGCAATTTATGGTATGCGCTACTGCAGTCTATGGAGGGGGTGTGGGTTGAGATTAGCAGAGTAAACCTCACTGGGCCCAAGTAAGCTGATAAATGGTTGTTTGGGTCCTATGATGGAGGCAGAACTCCTTCTAGACCGCTCAGGATAAGGAGCTATTTCCGGTAACATTTAACCTTTCTTGGATGCCCTCAAATATTCCAGAACTGCTCCCCCTTGCTCATGCCACCCTCCTCGTTGCATCATATAGTTAAAGCATTGTTCGTCTATGCATCGTTCTACCTGCTCTATGCTTCTCCAGTAAATGAAGCTTCAGGAAGTGCCAGGCTGGCACTGATGCCCTAAACCCTGAGCTTGGAGTTTCCATTTATCATCCTCAGGTCCTCTCACCATCCTGTTTGCATCTTTGGCTTGCATCATTTGTCTAGCACAGCTCTGTCAGCTGTGGCACAAAAGATCGCCCCAGTGTATTGAATTTTTTTCTCAGCGTCACTAGTACTGGCAGCCAATCTCTCAAAGAGGAAGTGCTTTAAATTTGGGTGATTTCAGAGATGATGGGTAGCTTTGGAGATTGGGGAGCTGTGAGCACTATCTAACTCCCCCATGCAAAGGAGGAGAGTCCTCAGGTCCAATGCCTGCCCCCTGCAGTTGGAGGCAAGTACAGCTGCATACATCCCAGGGGCACAGGCTGCCCAACCTCAGGAAATGACCGCCATTGGTTATGTTGATGATCCCTCACTTCCTAGCCATCATACTAGTCCCGTCATGTGTATTGATTGTAGCCTTCCTTACAGAGAGAGTGGCTCACAACTAGGAAACTGGATGCAATTCTTCTGTCCACTGTCTGCTGAGAGTTATGGAAGAGAGAAATCATATCAAGGTGAAACGGAGTCTTGATCTACACTGGCTGCTGGCTCATTTGTAGTGGATACCTACAAGTGTTTCTTACCAGTGCAACTGGATCCCCTCTATTCTGTACTTGTGGTCCTTAGAGCAATTGTCTGAGAGAAACAGGTTCTGTACCAAAGACTGACATGAAGCAAAGACTAATTGAAGCAAAGGGATGGGCAGTCACACACATTTGTGCCTTGTTGGCATATCTTTTTCTTGCCTTTGCATCACCATAGTTTATCAGACAGCCATTTATGGAAAGTCTCTGCTGTGGTGACTGCTGGAGATTTAGAAGGAAATAACGACAGCCAGTGCTCTTTTTTTATTTTTAACTTAATTTTATTTATATATTTATTTATTACAATTTATTCACTTTGTATCCCCACTGCAGCCCCCTCCCTGTCTCCTCCCAGCCCCACCCACCCACCCTCTACTCCCCCTATGCTCTTTCCCTTGTCAAATGATAGGGAATGACCTCTTCCTCTTCTGTCTAACCCTAGCTTATCAGGTCTCATCAAGGCTGGCTACATCATCTTCTTCTATGGCCTGGCAAGGCTATACCCACCAGGAGCAGGTGGTCAAAGAGCTGACCACAGAGTTCATGTCAGAGACAGCCCCTGTGGCCCTTACTAGGGTACCCACTTGGAGACTGAGCTGCCAGTGGGCTTCCTGTGAACAGGGGATCTAGGTCCTAGTCATGCATGGTCCTTAATTGGAGGATCCATCTCTGCAGCCCCCCCCCCCCGGGCCCAGGAATTTTTGGCTCTGTTGTTCTCTTTGTGGAGTTCCTGTCCCCTTCAGGTCTTTCTGTCTTCAGCCAGTGCTCTTGAGGAGCTTTTGAGTTCATGAATTAGTGTCTCCTACTCACTGAACATCCATCCTTTAAAATCTGCCAGGTGCTTTCTCCTTTCCCTCTGGGAAGTTCCATCAACCGTGGATGGACTTTGCTCTGGGTTCCATCCACCAGGCTCCTGGTTTCTCCTGGTGATAGGACAGTGGCCTCTTTTCAGCTCTGAATCCCTACTGAGCCATGCAAAGAGTGGGATGCAGATGTTTTCTACAGGAGGAACCTCAAGGCTTGCATCTGATTTTCCTTTTTTCATCCTGTGTGCTTCTCATGTTGGACAGATAGATATTAAGAAGAAACCATCTGGTGAAGAAGAATGAGAGTCAGCAAATAGCATTTGGTCAGGGTGCAAGTCTGTATCTGGTTTGCACTTGGCATCCGTCACCTGACTTCTCTTACCTCCCATAGGGAATGGGTAAGGCAGAGCTAAAACCACCAACGGGATGCTAAATCACTGTTTTTCATGTAGAGATTCACCTGGCTGACATTCACAGAAAACCAGCTGTGTGAGGGGCATCCCCCAGGAGGCTCAGTGCTATGTCTCTGCTTGTGTCCAGTCGAATGCTTGCTCCTCATCTAATCGAGTCTACTTGGTTGGTAGCAACCCTCTCCTGTCTTTGTGGCATCACCTCTAGTTTGTGTCCTGGAGCTTGAGTTTATACTCATGTTTCTGAAGCCTCTATACTACTCTTGGAAGACTGCTTTCATCTCACTTCTCTCTGCTGGAGTGGATTTCTAGTAGCAGTTAGATTGAGTCCTCCATGGGACTCCTGTGCACTGAGTGACCACTGATCTGTACGTACTATCTGCCCCCGATGGTGAGCTCAGACCTTGATCCCTCACAGTGTCTAGCACTGGCCTCAACTCACTGGATAGCACATAAGTGAACAGCACACTGGGAATCCTTCCTTCTTTTAAGAACAGCCTATAGGGGGCCAGATAGATGTCATTCAGAGTACTTGTTGCTTTTGCACAGGACCTGGATTCAATTCCCAGCACCTCCAAAATGATTCACAACTGTCTATAACTCCGATTTTAGGCTTGTCAGCACCTTTTTCTGACCTCCAAGAGCACCAGGCACACACACGGTGCATATGCATTGCATGCACGTGTGCAAAAGACTCATTCACATAAAATTAAATCTAAAGAAGAAGAAAAGCAAAACAATGGAGAACAGTGCATAACAGTAGATCTCAAATATTTTTTTTTATCTCAAATATTTTTGCTTCAGTCTTTTTGTGAGCTTTGAAAGTGCTGTGGACCCCAAAGGGATTTCTTACCATCTTACACCTATTCATATTTAATGTATCAGGCAATTTGGGAAGTAGAGAAAACCCACTACTCACATAGACTTTTTTAATACTGGCATTATTTAACATTATGCAAATTCCTTTAAATCTGAGTTATTGAAGACAGATTGTCTTGCCTTCATTGATATTCAGTCCACAACAGTGTTGTGTTTAGTTTAAGTAGATATAAGGACCTCTGCCAGATGCTTGTTTGTAACTGGAAAACAATGGGGATTATATATATATATATATATATATATATATATATATATATATATAATTAATTAATTATAGGCAAGTTTCTTTGCTACTACATAAAAACTTCACAAGTTAGAGCAGCTTAACAATTGGCTGCACTGAGGAACCAGACTGGTGAGCATTTCCTGTTCAGTTATACTAATGCTCACCAGTCCATCTTGCCTTGAAAAGGAGTATTCCTCCATACACAGCAGTGGAACACTATGAATTGGTCATTTGGAAAATACTATTTAACTGCCACATGCCAGGCTTTCAAATATTGGTCCCATTTATTAAAGTATTCAAATAATTCTCATTTCAATTTAATCACCAGCCTTGTCAAAAAAGATTTAAGTGTTTGGAAGCTTTTAAATATTTTAAAGGTATCAAGTACTGACATTTTTAGTACCTTGTGGGAAAAAATATCCTCAGAATAGAATACTCAAGTTTATTTATCTTTTACTGAAAAATAAAAATTTCCCTGTACAATATATTCTGATAATGGTTCCCCTCCCCCAACTCCTCCAGAGCTTCCCCACTTCCCTGTCCAAATCCACATACTTTCTTTTGCTCACTAGAATACAAACAGGCATCTAAAAATATTAATAGTAAAATATAAATAAACAAAACAAACAGAAAAAAAGAGCCAAAATAGTGTAAGAAGCACATACAGATGCCAAGACATATACATTAAAACACAGGGAAAACCCATGAAAACAAAACCAGGAATCATATATAAGCAAAGTAGTTGTAAGGAAAGAAAAAAAAAGTGCATACAAAGCACTGTGAGACAAAAAAAAAAAAAAAAAAAAAGACAAAGCAAACAAAAAACCATTAAAACCCCTTAATAAAAACATCCTCCTAAACCTCCAAAAATAACAGTGAGCTTGTTTCACGCTGTTCATATACTGCTGAGTATGGGGCTTGCCCCTAAGTTCGGTTTGTATACCTGGTGAAACCCCATTGGAGAAAACTAATTTTCCTTTGAAAGCAGTTATCGATTGGAGATAGCTGGGTTAGGAATGGGGGCTTGGGTTTACTTCTTTCATCTCTAGGATCCCAGCTGGCTTAGACCCAGGCAAGCCATGCACATGCTGTAACTATCTTATATGGTCATCACATATACATAGATATGTAACATTTAATATATAATATATGTAATATATAACATATAATGTATAAAATATATGCACAGATAGTTTAGGAAGCTTCTATTGTATTAGTTTCCATATAAGCCCTCAAATGACCCCACTCCCATCCACTACTGTCTATTCTATTTCTTTGTCCTAGGGAGATTCTTTCCTCCCTGCTAACCCCTTACTATATATGTAACATCTCTGGTAATATAAGTTTTAGCCTGCTTATCAAAGACTAACATCTATACATAAGCAAATACATACCCTATTTGCCCTTCTGGGTCTGGATCACCTCACTCTAGATGATTTTCTTTTCTAGCTCCATCCATTCTCCTGCAGATTTCATGAGTTTTTGTTTAACATTTGAGTAATATTCCACATTTTTTTTATCCATTCATCTGTTGACAGGTACCTAAGTTATTTCCAAATTCTGGCTATTACGAACAGGGCAGCAATGGCCACTGTTGAGCAAGTGTCTCTGTAGTAGAATGAAAATTCATTTAGGTATGTATACCCAAGAGTGGGATAGCTGGAGCTTGAGGTAGATACATTTCCAGCTTCCTGAGGAACTGTCACACATCTTTCCCTACTGGCTGTGTCTGTTTGCAGTACCCCTGCAATCACTCATGTTTAAGTCAACAATTGTCGTTTGTTCTTCCACGTCAACGTGCTGTTCCACGAAAGTGAAATTTTAGATTACTTGTACATCATTTCTCCCTGAGACAACTATTATCTTTGGGTAACCCTGTTGTACTTTCTGCAGTTCCCATTTTATTATGAAATATGAAAAGGTGGATACCCAAAGCTCCAAATTTCATAAAACAAATTATAACTGCTTTATTAAGGATATTCTAAAGAGAAGGTCATTTTCTGTTTTCACCTTTCATCCTGGTGAGGAAGACAGCCTAGGTTGGGTTTACTACTTTGGTGTACATGGAGGCTCCAGCAATTTGATCTGTTCTTACTTTCACACATCAATGGAACTGAAACATATGCAAGGATAGATGAAATCTTAGCATCTTAGAGAAATAGTTTTGACCTTATGAATTCCTTGGATGTGTCTCAGAAATCCTCAGGGCTTTGTGGAGAAACACTAACCTACACAACTGGTTGTTATTCCAGTTCTTTTTCTGCTCATTTAAAGAAGCCATTTCAGACTGATTTATCCAAAAGACCTATTTGCAGTCGACATGAACGGTAGATTTGTGGGAGAGATAGGAACCCTGCTTTACTCCTTTCTGCAAATTTATTCTGTCCTTGGCTTAGACGTTATGGCCTTTGGTTCACCAAAGTCCACAGGGCAAAGACTCCCTGATTGGTTCTCTAAGCCTTGAGGTAGAAAGGAAGTTAGAGTCTGAGGTGAGGAAAAATAAAAGAGGAAACAAAGTACGATAAAGCAAGGAGAACTAAGGAAGAGAGAACAGGAGATGAACATTTGGAGAAAAGAAACAGTAAGAGAAAGAAAAATAAGGTGAACAGATCCCAAGAGCAAGCAGGCTTCCAAGAAGGCCATGATGCAGGAGATCTGTGTTCAGCAGAACCTACACAGCTTGTTTTTTGCAGTAGTTAACATTTTCTCCTGGCCTCCCACCTCCTCTCCTGCAAGATGTGAGTCCCGGAAGGTAAAGAAACGGGACTGGAGATAGACAAGAATACTACAGTTGGACCGGTGGCTCAGGCCTGTAATCCCAGTTTCTGGGAAGGATAAAACAGGAGAGTAGAAGGTCAAGAGCCTGCAGAGTGAGCTCAAAGCAAGCCAGAGTGGCCTAGTAAAATTCTGTCTTAATGGTAAAAGCATTAGGGTGGGGTGGGGTTGGGGAGAAGGAGAGCTGCAGATATAACTCAGTGGTTGAGCACTTACAGGACCTAAATTCAATCCCTACTATTATGAAAAACAAAACAAAACAAAATTAAAATCATCTACAGATGGCTTTCCAGAATCTCTACACTCTCAAAATTGTGAGCAAAGCTTGAGTGGTTGCGGTTTTTCTAGGGCAGGGATTGGGCTGTTTTCATAGACACTCAAAGGCTTCCTTACCATACACGATGAAGAACCACTGGCCTAAATGCTTTACAGCATTTCATAGGCCCCAACCATTATGATTCTTATACAGGCAGGGACCCTATAAACTGACACAAATTTCCCAGCCTACTCTTTGACCCAAGCAAAATTCAAGACGAGATTTTTGTTTTTGTAACAGTTTCCCTTATTCATGAGGGGAAAAAAATGGCAGAGAGAATCCCTGTAATTCAAATACTCTCGAATTATCACATTTAAGTGTTCGGCATAGTGCAGTGCTAGGACACTCGGGAAACCAAAATCTCCAGGGTTCACTAAGCATAGCTAACTACCTGCCCCCATCACGGCAAAAAAGGAACACATTTCTGCTGCATGCCTGAGCTGTGCAGCTTCTCCGGTCTTAGTTTGTTGACTTGGTCCGAGGGACGGGACAAACCTGGCCAAGTCTGGTGAATGGACAGCAGTGGAAAACCAGTGCTACCGTCTGCTGGCAGCCAACACTGCTGCCGGCACCACACTTGGTCGGCTCCCCCCAAGCGGCGCTCATTCCTTGCCATGGCTGGCTTTGGCAGGTGCTGGTTGGCTGGCCCCAGAATGAAGGAAGTTCTGGGTCATGGTGACCTCGAGATGTTGATGCCAGATGAAATATGCCCTGGAGGTTCTCCAGGGTCACATGGCGTGTGGAGCAAGAGAAGGCAAAGCTGCTCTTGTGCTGACAAAGTGGATTTTGGCTTCGGAATAGCACCCCTCGGGGACTAGGAGGAGTTGTGGGTGGAAGTGGAGGGGGGAGGCGGGTCAGGCCAGACAGGGTGTGAAAATGGGCAGGGGGAAATCAGTTTTTATTTTCATATCCCATCCTCTGTAGCCTTCCAGGAGGTAGTTGGCTCCCGGAGGTTGAGGCGTAGCCTCCAATCAGTGGCATAGAGATCTGGGGAAAAGTTTGGGTGTGGTTCTGTTGTTTATGTGGCAAAGCGGGTAGATTTCTAACTCCGTACATGCTGGGGCTCAAAGTAGTGTAAGAAATGGGCTTGACTCTAGTCCCTCAGTTGCAGAGCAACTCAAAATGGAAAGTTGACCATGGAGGCTCAGAGAAGAGTTGCTACCCATAGGTCTGATTGCTCTTCTGATGCTATCTGGGGAAACATTACTCTTGCTTTTTCCTTCTGCTGAAGTCTCCTCACCTTGTTTCTCAATGCTGGGCTATATACATGGAGGAAGATGAGCTGGTTCCCTTCGGAGCTTCCATGTAAACTTGACCACACTGTCTTTTGTTTCATCTTGGTCAATGATGTCTAAATACAATTCCAGCACAGAGGAAGGGCTTGGCTCCATCCACTTTCAAGAATTGAGAACACAGGGCCAAATGGAATTAGATGAGAAGAAGGCAAGTAAAAAAAACAAGATTCAGCTGGAGGAAGTCAGCCTGATAAGCAGACTGATTTATGGCTTTGAAAACAAAAAGGCCAGCCTCCAAGAGCCAGAAAGGGACATGGTCTTCAAGAGAAGACAACTGATATATGAGTGTCTTTTAAAACTTTTATTATTATTATTATTATTTACAGTTTACTCACTTTGTATCCCAATTGTAGCCCTTCCCTCATCACCTCCTGGTTCGACCCTTCCTCTCGCTTTCTCCCCTATTCCTCTTCCTCACAGATCCTTCTTTCCTAGTCCACTAATAGGCAAAGTCCTCCTCCCCTACTGTCTGCTCCTCAGTTGGCTGCTCATTCATCACTTCTCACTGTTTGGGGCAACCTAGCCAGCCCACAGAGGAAGAGGATACATGAGTGTCTCGGTCTACCACTTGTGCCTGCCATTAGCTCAGTGGTCCGTGCTGTATTCTCTGCCAAAGACTAAACTACCCCAGCTTTGGTGAAGTTTAGAAATATATAAAAGGTGTGTTTGAGAGTCTGGAGGACAGACTCTCTCCAGAAAACCAAATTCATTGTCTGAGGGTAGGCTCCAAACTCACCTCCAAAAGTAAACTTTTTCCCTCTCTGTAGTTCTCGGTTCTCCTTTTCCACCCTGCTCCACCACACTTAATATTTTGGTTCTAGCATGTCTCAAATGGTTACATAATGATTTACTTAGTAATGATAGTGACTCATGTTTGTACACTGAGTCTTTGCTTGCAAAGTTTATTGCCTTTGAAAATACTAACTTATTTGCTCTCTGTAATGGCCCTGAGAAATAGTCAGAAAGAGTGTTGATAGCTTCACTTGTAGGAGGCAGAATGGTGTAGACAGCACGGGCTTCTATCTTCACAAGGCTGGGATTTGAACTTAAAGTTTTGTTATTGGCTGAGTGTTTGGGACAGAAAACGGTGTTTGATCAGTTCAAGCAGTAGTTGTGCCACTCAAGAAATTATGTGCTCTTGTTGAAGAGTGGAGACTTTGTGGCTTCCACCACAATGAGCTGAGGTTTAACAGAACAATACCTGGCTCAGCAAATTAAGAAAAATATTATTATTTGGAAGGATCGTATTTTTAAAAACTTGAAGATTTCACTTTCATCTTTTACAAATGTGTATGTATGTGCGTAAAGCATGTGCACGTGCCCATGAACACATACCTGTGTGCTTACTCCCACACGAGTGTAGGTGCTTGTGGAGGTCAGAAGAGAGTGTCGGAACCCCCGGAGCTGGAGTGAGTTATTGGTTGTTGTGCACTGCCCACATGCATGATGGGAGCCAAACTCCGGTCATCTGTGAGAGCAGCGTGTGCTCATAACTGCTGAGTCATCATTCCTTCCCACCCCTGGGAGACATCATAGTTTCACAGCATTTGGAACCCTAAAGAAATACCATCGTGTTTTGTTTGTTTGTTCTTGTTGCGGGTGTTGTTGGTGGTGTTTTGTTTTCCCATCAAAACAACTTTTATTTTGAAAAGTTTCTTTTAGAAACTTGAAAATTATACTCTCTGCTAGGTTTCTCATCCCAGTTGGTAGCAACCATTCCCTTTGAATATTACTGTTCCTGTGGGAAAATCCCACATCTCTGCCCTATGCTTTGATGCCTCTCTTTTCTCTTTTCTCCTCCTGTACCCCAACTATTTTCCTCCTACTCTTGGAGCCGGCCTGTGTAGAAACAGGGGGCTATAAGGAACAGTTGATGTTTGGAAACCATGCTGCTGATATCCAGCATGGGCCAACATGACTGCTCAACCACAGGGTCTATAAATCAGCACAAAATAACTGACACTAGCCATTCTGGAAACCCAAAAGTAAATCTGTAATATAACTATTTCTGAGAGAATGCCACTTTTTAAAGATTTCTATGCATATGGCATTGCCTTTATCTGCCCGCTGATGTGCTAATCTGTTTGTATATGCCTGTGTCCACTTATGTGTGGCCTATGTGTGCCATTGTGTGCTGGACTCCTGCCTGCCTAGTAGCCTTCTTCTAGGGTGAACAAAATATCTTATCTACTTATGCCTTCCTCATTCTCTTCAACCTTCTGGCTTCTCATTATCCCTCTTCATTCCTGGCTAAAGAACTTAGACCTCATAGATGGTGTACTTAGCAGGATTCAACTTCAGGGTTAAAGACTAAACACTCAGATTGGACCCCTGCACTACTGGGAAAGACTCCCCGGTCCCGCTGGATACCTTGATGGGAGAGAAGCCAACTGGCTGTCTGAGTACAACAAAAGCTGGTTCTGAGACACTCTTTTAATTTGGTGAAAAGCTAATGTGCCTGAGTTGAGAACTGAGAGAAACTGAAAATCTGGGTATGTGATTAGGAGCATGACCTCATTAGGAACCTTTATAAAAGGAAAACAGCACAGTAAGACGCCCAGGGGAACTAAGGAACAAATAGAGGCTCGCTGAAAAGGCCAGTGCAGGGGAGGATCCATCAGGGAAAGGCATGTTTGCATGATACATCTCAACATTCTTTGGTCTCTGCCTCGTATTGTTGACAGTAGCTCCTGTTTTAATGTTCTATGTCCAAACTCTACCCTAATGAAATAACTCTTACAGATCACAATACAAGGGACTGCAAACTTTTATCTTTGTATGTATAATGCATAACATAGTAACAGATTGTTAGGAATAAAACATCACTAAGGACAAACGGAAGAAGCAAACTTGACATAAAGAAGAAATAATTTTTAAAGGATGCTCACCTGGTTAACTTTTCTGAAGGACTCTCAACTGGGGGATTGCCTCAATCAGATTGACGTGTATGCATGAACAGGGACCACTTTTCCTGCTTGCTGATTGATGTAGGAGGGGCAGAGCACTGTGGACAGTACCATCCCTGTACCCGGTGGGCCTGGCCTGCCCAAGAAAGGTAGTTGACCATGACCATGAAAGCTAGGTACTTAGCTGAGTTCCTCACTTTGTGGTTTCTGTCTTAAGTACTTGCCCTGCTTCAGTACCATCCTTGGCTTCCATCCATAATGGGGTGTAACCTTTAAGATGAAATAAACCTTTTGATTACTAAAATACTTTTGGTCATTGCTTTATTAGATTGACAATAAAATAAAATAAAAAAGCTAGACTGAAAGTTGGTACCGAGAGTACCCTGCTGTTGTGATGAACCTGCTTTTGGGATAGCATTGTAGAAGATTTGTGCTGGAAAAGCTGTTGAGTGTTTAGACCTTAATAGGCTGTACTGTGGGAGCTGGAAATATAAAAATGTTGAGAGAAATCAAGACAGTGGCGGCCAGGCCTGTCAAGTTTCAGAGGGAAGAATGGACTCTGTTGAGGATGTCTGTGTGATATATTTGAATTAAGAATCTGGTTGTTGGTCAGCTGGGGCTGAAGAATCATCTGTGATGGACAAGAGACTAGCAGCTAGGAATGAAGTCTCTACTGGACAACTGATGCTGCTCAGCCGGAGCTGAAAAATTAGCTATGATTAATAAGAGGTCAGCATCATTGAAGTGAAATCTTCCAGGAAGTATTTCCACTGGGTTAGCACACAGAAGTTGCAATGCTGGGAGTGGGCAAGGGGTTGGGGAATCTGTCTGCATTGAAAGCTGGAAGCTGAACTTGGTAATGTATAAGAATCATTCATCTGGCACTGGTCTTTTAGTGGGTACCCAGGATTCTGGAGGGAGGACCATGGGACATCCACCAGGAACAATGGCTGTTGTTTCCCGGAGATGGCCTGAGCCTATTGGAAAAACTCATGTGTTATGTTTGGTAGAGATGAAGAATTGGAATTTTTGAAACTAGGTCATGAGTGAGTGCCAGATGTGACATGAAGTGCCCTACTGGACTTCTGTTTAATGTTGATCTGATTGTTATGTTGCCCTGCATTTCTTCCCTTCCCAAGTATTCGACTTGCTTTTGATTTTACAGGAGCCGTAGTTTAAAGAGATACTAAACTTGCAGAATTATGTAACTTTTTATAATTTCATACAGTATATCTACATCTTCATCATATCCACTTCTCTCCCTAATTCTTTCCAGAGCAAGCCCCTCCTCCTTGCCCTCTCACTTTGTGCTCCCTCTCTTTTTCCTTTTCTTTTTAGAAGACAGTATCTCACAGGTCTTACTCTCTCTTTGTCCCTCTGCTGTGATGCTCCCTAAGTGTTAGGTGGAAGGGTTAAGGTGTAAGTACATTAATCAGAAGTGGGGATCCTTTTTGACCAGTAGTGGCTTTCTGTAACAGTCTCTGATTCAAAGAATCAGAGAATTCAAGAATCAAAGAGATTCTTCTTTGATGATGAGTGGGAGCAACCCTGATCTGCATATATAAGATAAGGGTAAGAATTTAGAATGAGGTTAGAAAGTTTACTAGTTTAAGAAAGTGGTGACAGGGCTGGAGAGATGACTCAGAGGTTAAGAACACTCACTGTTCTTTCATAGGTCCTGAGTTCGATTCCCAGCAACCACATGGTGGCTTATAACCATCTACAGTGATATCTATGTGCAGGAAGAATGCTATATAAATAATAAATAAATCTTAAAAAAAAGAAAGTGGTAACAGTAGGCTCTATAGAGTCCATGGTCTTATCATCTGTGGGTGGTTGGCTAAGTGTACAGTGTCAGGAATGAATTTCCTTCTAGCTCAGGAATTTCCTTCCTGAGCCTTAGGGCCAGGTTGAAGGCTGTTGAGTTAACTCCACAATGTAAGTGCCACTATTGGCACTTACAAGATATCTTTAGGATATCTTGCCATTCCAGCAATTGTTGCCATTTGTGGGCATTACAGCTGGATAGAGCTACTGGTTAGTTTTTTTTAAAAGCACTGGAATTTGTCAAGAGTGTGGGGCTTTTAAAATTGTACTTGTTTTACATTAGGCTTTTAACATAAGCTCTTGGAGACTAATAAGAAAAAAATGTTTTAGCTTAAGGTGATGTGTTTGTGTATCAAAGCGACAAGGTGTAGTTTTCTAGTTTGCTTTGGTTGTCAGCTTGACACAGTGCAGAGTTACTGAAGGAAAAAAAAACTAGTTGAACATGAGAATAAGAACAAGGTCATTGAGGAGAATTCCTCATGAAGTCTGCTGTAGGTTCCTGCTTTGAGCTCTTGCCTTGACTTCCCTCAGCAATAGACTGTAATCTGCAAGATGAAATAAATGTGTCCCTTCAAGGTTGCTTTTGATCATGGTGTTTACCAAAGCAATAGAAAACAAACTAGGACAGCTGCAAAGATGTACATGAGTGCATATATGTACATACATATATTCTTAAATGCTCTTGGAGTCTTCAAAAGAGATGAACACCCAGTCCTTGGGAACAGTACAACTGTGGAGCAGGAGCAGATACAGCAACACCTTGAGGATCTAATATCTCTCTTGGGCGTCTATTATTATTCATTGTGTCAGCTTCATTCTTCTTATTCCTTTTGTGTCCTCCAACTGGGAATCATAACGGCTCATCACAGTTCTCATGCTTTTGAGAAGATGAAAAAATAATAATAAAAAAGAGAGCTAGGAAGAGAAATCACACCCTCCATGATAGCAGAGAAGAGACATCCTCTATGGTAGCACGGAGGAAGTGCTTAATATGTTAGTATATTGACGTATGAAATGAATTGGTAGATAAAACAAAAAGAAAATCCTCTTTCAGTCTCTTCTTCCTCTGAAAATTGAGAATGATATCTACCTTACAGGCTTGTATGGAAATAAATACTACAGTGCTTGGTGGACAGTAGGCAGTCAGTAAAGGCTATTGTAAGGTTTTTATCCTTCATCTGGGTTGAATTAAGGATGTTAATTATGCGAGGACTCACCACAGCAGATTAAATTTTAAATATTTATTATTCTATCTTGCATTAATTATATAGAATAATAGGTTCATTATTTTCATGCACGCATGCAGTATACTTTGGTCTACCTCTCATTACCATCTCTCCTTCCTCCCTTTTATTTCCTTCTCCTTGTAGATTCTACATATCAGATAATATAAAAATTGCATTTTTGAGCCTAGCTTATTTTGCATAACATAATAATCTCCAGTCCTCCCACCCTGGTTTTCTGTAATTGTCATGAGGTTTTATATAAACGCCCCATTTTTTTTATCCACTCATCTGCTGATGGATATGGAGGCAGAGTCATTGTCTTGGCTACAGTGAATTGAGCTGTCTATGCAGATATCTCTATAATATGCTGACTTTGATTCCTAGGAGTGACATGCCTGGGTCATGATAGAGTTCTAGAGCTTAGTTTTTTGAGGAATATCTATTCTAATTTTCATGGTGGCTGTATTAACTTAAATGGGTTTCATATTCTCTTCAGCATTTAGTATTTTTGTGTTTTATATTCTCGATAGGCATTTGGACTCTGAGATGAGTTTTCATTGTGGTTTGAGTTGCATTTCTCTTATGATCAAATATTTTAATTTTTCATGTAATTATTATCTACTTGTGCTGCTGCTGCTTGCTCCTCCTCCTGGATGTCCTCCTTTTCTTTTTTTCTTCTTCTCCATCCTCTCCCTCCTCCTTCCCTTTTTTTCCCTTCTCCCCTTCTTCCTCCTCATTCTTCTTCAAGTTAAATTACCCATGTCTTTCATTGGATTGCTTGTTATGTTGGGGTTTAAATTTCTGTATATATTCTGGATACTAGTCTTCTCTTGGATGAGTAGTCTGCAAATATTTTCTTCAATTCTGTAGTATGACTATTAATTTTGTTGATTCAGCGTGCAGAAAATGTTTAATGTGATGCAGTCCTATTCCTGAAATATTGGAGACACACTCAGAAAGTCTTTCGTTGTGCCTATGTATTTTCCTTCAGGAATTTCAAAGTTCCAGGTCCTATATTTATGGCATTTGATCTCTTTTGCTTTTTGAACATGGTTTGAGATGGGGATCTAGTTTTAGTGTGAGTGTGTGTGTGTGTGTCTAGTTTTCCCAGCAACAATTGCTAAAAAGAGATTTCCCCCCCAATTCTGTCAGTAGATTTATCTGATAAAATTCCTGCTAAGTTCAAAAACCAGTTTTGAGTAGTTTCTGCCTGGCGCTGAAGCTCCAGGTCTCATAGCCCCTTTTCTTTAATTATTGTCACACAGAGAGATGGACAGACAGACACCCCTAAACCACAGAGTTTGTTTAGGATTAGCCAGCTACTCCTGGGCTTGGGGCCTGTCCTTAAGTGTGGTTGATTTACTCAGTGACATTCAACTGGAGAAGATGGATTGTCCCTTTCCTAGCAGGCTTCAATTACAAATAAGCTCTGGTTTAAGGGTGTTATTTTGAGGCTAGTTCTTCCTCTTAGTGAGGGGATTTTTGTCTTGTTTGCATCTGTGCAGAGCTTGTGCGAGCTGTTATAGTCTCTGTGAGTTCATATAAGCATCAGTACTGATATGTCTGAAAGACATTATTCTTCGGGTGATCTGCCACTTCTCACTCTACAGCATTTCTGCCTCTTTTCCAGGCAGATCTTTTTTTAACAATTTTAAAATTTATTTATTTTTTTTATGAATTACGGTTTATTCACTTTGTATCCAAACTGTAGCCCCCTCCCTAATCCCCTCCCAATCCCACCTTCTCTCCTCTCCCATTCACCTCCCCCAGTCCACTGATAGGGGAGGTCCTCCTCTCCTTCCATTTGACCCTAATCTATCAGGTCTCATCAAGACTGGCTGCATTGTCCTAGTAAGGCTGCCCCCCCCCAGGGGCCAGGTGATCAAAGAGCCAGCCATGAGGTCATGTCAGAGACAGTCCCTGTTCCCATTACTAGGGAATCCACTTGGAGACTGAGCTGCCATGGGCTACATCTGGGCAGGGGCCCTAGGTTTTCTCCATGCATGGTCCTTGGTTGGAGTATCAATCTCAGAAATTACCCCTGAGCCAGATATTTTGGTTCTGTTGCTCTCCTTGTGGAGTTCCTGTCTGCTCCAGGTCTTTCTATCTCCCCCTTTTTTCATAAGATTCCTTGCACTCTGCCCAAAGTTTGGCTATGAGTCTTAGCATCTTCTTGGATGCCCTGCAGGATAGAGTCTTTCAGAGGCCCTCTGTGGTAGGCTCCTGTCCTAGTCCCTGTTTTCTCCTTCTTCAGATATCAGCCCTATTTGCCTTTCTTAATGAGAATTGATCATCTTACCGAGGGTCCTCCTTGCTTACCTTCTTTAACTGTACAGATTTTAGTACACCTAAAGTATGTTTAACCTATATTATATGTCTAATATCCACGTATAAGGGAGTATATACCTTTTGTGTCTTTCTGCTTCTGGGATACCTCTCTCAGGATGATCTTTTCTAGCTTCCAGCATTTGCCTGCAAATTTCATGATTTCCTTGTTTTTAATAGAGTAGTCTTCCATTGTGTAAATGTACCACATTTACACAATTTCTGTATCCATTCCTCAGTTGAGGGATATCTGGGTTGTTTCAAGATTCTGGCTATTACGAATAAAGCTGCTATGAACATGCTTGAGCAAATGTCTTTGTTGTATACTTGAGCATATTTTGGATATATGCCTAGGAGTGGTACAGCTGAATCTTGAGAGAGCACTATTCCTAATTGTCTGAGAAAGCGCCAGATTGATCCAGGCAGATCTTTAAACCATGAGGGGAGAGATTTGAAAGTCATCTCGTTTAGAGCTAAGTGCTCCAAAATCTCTCACTCTCTGCACATTGTCTAGTTGTGGGTCTCCGCATTACTTTCCATCTATTGTAAACTTCTCTGGTGACGGTTGATAAATGCATTGATCTATTGGAGGAGGGGTTTATCAAAAAAAGGGGACATAGGATATAGTGTCATAAAGAGATAAAGAAGAAGCTAGAATGTAATCAAATGGGTGAGGATAGGAAAGGGCAAGGTAAAAGTAAGTATGGGGAGAGGCAACTAACCCTAAAGGCCTCTTGAAAAGCCACATAGAAACCTACTACTGTAGACTTAAAAAACAAAAACAAACAAAACAAAGCCTTACTTTAAAGAACTTTTCTCAGTACACAGGAAAACTGGGCAGATAGTGCAAAGATTTACCATCTACCTTTTAGCATTTTCTGACTTTTCATAACTTAATTCCTTCATGGGACTTTCTGTGTATGTTAAAGGGAGAGCAGACCAAACTGGCTTAACATTTGAGTATCTCAGGATCCTAGACCAGCTATATGTAATATTCATTGCTTAAAGGCAAGAAAAGATGTCTCTTTGTGAAAACCTATAGTGTACTTTTTTATGAGTTCAGCCAAAATGAATATATCATTTTTTTTTGTCCAACTAGTGGCTTAAAAACTTTAAGTATTTTTGAACATATGTTTCTGTTTATAATACATGCATTACCAATTATTGTCTTTTCTCCTGTTCATTTATTACATTCTCATAGATATTGCCTTTGACTCACATGTAGACCTGAAAGCAACACTCCACCTTTAGAAATTCTATAGAAATTCCATTTCATCCCCACCCTTTCCCCTTCCACATCAGAACAACCTCCTTCACTTGCATTCAGGAAATAATAGAATATTAGTTCGCTCATATAGCATATGCCAGCATCAAATGAGTAAGTGTATATAGATCACTAAAAATGTTTAACTTGGTGTGAATATAAGTTCTAAAACAATCTCCAATCTGTATCTGATCTACATGTTTTCTCCTAGGTATGCAATCCCTTGATGTGCCATCATATGTCCTCGCAAAGATTTGACCAGATTTTGATTTGTTTCAGAAGACATTTTTCTTAACAGCTTTTATTCACTTCCTTGAAAAGGGGTTATTCCATGTAGTTATATCTGTGTGACAGCAGAAATTCTACAGGCTGTTTTGGATTTCTTTCCGATCTTGTCTGTAACATGGCCTCTTCTAACATCATGTGTTTTTTATTGAGTAGTTTGCATAATGGAGAAGCCATGGTCTGCTGTACCTGGCTGCTGCCCTGGGCACCCAAAGGCAACCAGTCTTGCTCCCTGTCCAGCTATCTGTGGTCCCTCCAACACGCAGCAGGTTGTGAAATACAGAGCTTCCATTCTGTCTGAAGAATGTGCCCGAGCATTCCTGAATTGTGGACATCTGGAGAGAGTGCTCTGCAATGAGGGCCAATCTGCCACTGTTTAGACTGTCTGGTAGTCAGGCAGGCTGGCTTCTTGTGGGGCTGGAGGCAGGGGCAAGCTGACAGCAGCTTGTAGAACATGTAGATTCCTGGATGGCTGCTTCTAGAAAGAGACTGTTTTAAGCCTCCTTGGGTATTCAGATGTCCCTCTTAAAAGTAATGGGTAAATTAATTATTCCTTTTCACTAAGGTTGGTTTTTTTGTCTTAATGTTTTTATAAATTTTATCTTGTTTTTGTGTGTGAGTGTGGAGTGTGGTGTGTGTACATATCACAGTGGTTATGTGCACATTTGTGTGTGTGAGTGTGAAGTATGTATGTATATGTCATTGTGGGTATAGTACATGTGTGTGATTGAGTGTGGAGTATGGTGTATGCAGAGGTCATTGTGAGTATGGTACATGCATGAGTGAGTGTGGTGTGTGATGTATATGCAAGTTGTGAGTGTGTGTGTGTGTCAGAACTGCCTTCATTGTGTCATTCTCTTGTACTCCACCTTAGTTTTTGAAACAGGGTCCCTCAGTGAATCTGGGGCTCATCCACTCTTTTAGGACAAGTGGCCAATGAGTTCCAGGGATCCATCTACCTCTGGTACTAGGTGTCCAATCAGAGGTCCTCATGCTTATGTTTCACATGCTTTGTCTACCAAGCCATCTCCCCAGCCCCACAAACCTTTTATTTTTAGAATATAATCTTCTTTTTCTGTGTGTTTTAGAACAATAGTACAGATGCTCATAGACTCACAACTTTTGGGAAGAGTGCAGGAATCTTATGAAAGAAGGAGGAGATAGAAAGACCTAGAAGGATCTGGAGCTCCATAAGGAGAACAACAGAACCAAATAATCTGGGCCAAGTGATCTTTTCTGGGACTGATACTGCAACCAAGGACCACTCATGGAGAGAACCTAGAACCCCTGCACAGATGTAGCCCATGGCAGCTCAGTCTCCAAATGGGCTTCCTAGTAAGGGGAACAGGTATTGTCTCTGACATGAACTTGGTGGCTGGCTCTTTGATCATCTTCCCCTGGAGGGTATATCCTTACCAGGCCACAGAGGAAGACTATGAAAGACAGTCCTGATGAGACCTGATAGGCTAGGGTCAGATGGAAGGGAAGTAGGTCCTCCACAATCAGTGGACTGAGGAAGGGGCATGGGAGGAGATGAGGGAGAGAGGGGTTGGGAGGGGATGAAGGTAGTGCTACAGCTGGGATACAAAGTGAATAAATTGTAATAAATAAAAATCATATTAAAAATAAAGAAAGAAACAGAGGGGAGGGGAGAGGAAGAAAGCTGATAGAAAAGGGGGGGGGAGAATAAGAAGAGGTGAAGGAAAAATGAGGGAAAGCCCAGAAAGGACAACTGAAGGGAGGGAGGAGGGGAGGAATACTGAGAGAAAGCTCAGGAAAAAAGATGTCAGTGTGTTATAAATAATAGGTATTTAAATCATGTGTGCATAGACAGATGTAGCTGCTCACAGTAAAAGAACAATTTTAAGTTCTTTGCTTTTTAAAATATATTTTTTATTTAAACTTTTTTCATACAATGTATTTTGATCACGTTTCCCTCTTCTCCTAGATCCTCCCTGCTTCGCTACTTGCCAACTTCATGCCCTCTCCTCCCCACCTCTCAATTTAAAAAATAATAACGTAACATTTACATACAGCAGATTTCCCCTTTGGAACACAATTATGTGGATTTTTGCCCCCAAACTCGTACCTACCAGTCAATGTAGAACATTTCCCTCACTGCCCCAGCTCCCCAGCCTTTCTGTGTAGGTACTCCCTCCCTCTCCTCGTGGGCTTTTGTCTGTTTCACTTTTGAGGGCTGAGTGTTTCGCAAGGACATCATACACACAGTCACACATGCGACACCCTTGAGTTCAGCTTCTTTCCCTCACAGACACACACTCGGGGGCTTTATCCACATGAATGCGTGCTTCAGGAGAAAACTCTTGAGTTTTCCAGTATTTGACTGTGTGTCTGCACCAGACTTTTCAGCATCTGCTGTGGGGCTGCAAATCAAACTGTTGCGAATGTTTGCATGTGGGGTCTGGTGGGAATGTAAGTTTTCTTTTCACTTGGGGAAATGGCTGGGAGCGGGGTGGCGGCACTGGGCAGTGTGTGCAGGTTTGTGAGATTCTGCCAATTTCCTTTCAAGGTGGCTGCGACAGTTTGGATTCTTAGCAGCCTGTGAGGAATTTCAGTCGATTTACTTGTGTTGTCCTTTAAAGCACTGTTATTCGACTGGGTGTAGTGGGATGCACCCACACTCTCAGGAGGCTGATGCAGGGGGATTGTGTTATTTGGAAGGCCAGCCTGGACGACATAGAGGGACTTTACTTCAACAAACAGTTCTATTATTAAATTTTGTTTGTAAGACGGCATCGTGGTTTTATTTAGTCTCATTTGGTTACCTTTTTTTATTCTGCTGAGATGTTTTGCCCACTTCATTTTTTTGTATTTATTTAATCAATATTATTTTAATGTTTATTACAAACTTTTTTTTATTGTAAGGTGAAGCCTCACCTTCTTCTCGAAATTCTATACTTTGTACATACAGGTGTCATGGTTTCACATTATGACCCATTCGCGTTAAAGTTTTATAAAGATACAAGGTATGAATCTAAATTGTTTATTGGCTTATGCACATTCCAGTTGTTTTAACGTTCATGGAAAAGACCGCTTCTCCTCACATGAGGGCCTCTGCATCACTGTTGAAATTCAACAGACCATGTATGAGCTGCTGGACCCTCTGCGACAATGCTGCTGTCACTGTCTTACAGTGTGACAGGAAGTCCAGAGTCGAGCCTTGAAAATCCTGCATTTCAGTTTTGTTTTGTCTTTCAAGACAGGATTTCTTTTTTTTTTAATTTTTTATTAATTATACTTTATTCATTTTGTATCCCCCCATAATCCCCTCCCTCCTCCCCTCCCGATCCCACCCTCCCTCCCCTTTCTGCATGCATGCCACTCCCCAAGTCCACTGATAGGGGAGGTTCTCCTCTCCTTTCTGATCTTAGTCTATCAGTTCTCATCAAAAGTGGCTGCATTGTCCTCTACTGTGGCCTGGTAAGGCTGCTCCCCACTCAGGGAAGACAGGATTTCTTTATGTAGCTTTGGCTGTCCTGGGCTTGCTTTGTAGAACAGACTGTCCTCAAACTCATAGATATCTGCCTTTGCTTTCCTGAGTGCTGGGATTACAGGTGTGTGCCACCACTCCCAGCTGCATTTCAGTTTTTGCTTTTTTTAATTTTTTTGAAAATTTTAAATCAGGTCTGAATTTCTTTGAAGTTCTACTGGGATTTTGACTCAATTGTCTTGACTCAGTAGGTCAGTTCTGGCATAATATGCATATAACAATGTTGAGGCATTGGGTCCACAGAGACAGTATACCTCTCCATGAAATATTATTTCATCATTTTAAAACTATACTTTTACTTATAGAACTCTCATATATATTCATTAGATATTAAAATGCCTATGCAGTCTCCATACTTACTCTAGCTATCTTATGTATCATCTATCAATCTATTTATGTAACCATCCTGTGCCTATTTATCTATACATACATATATGTACATATTCTGTATAGAGAGAATGAGTTTAACATATACATAATAATAATACTCCAACATCTCAAATTTTGATTTAAGGATATATATATATTCATATATATATATATATATTAGGTAGTCTTGCTTCCTTTATCTGAGCCAAGTTTAATGGAACCCTTTCTCGGGATGTAAAATCTCAGTCAGTGAGTGAGGAGCAAGATGGCAAAGGGGATAGGTAAATCTGAAGGGGTTGTTCACTGAGGGAGCCACGTATTACTAAAAAGTTATGCATGATGGCTCAGCCTTGTGGGCTGCAACTGGAAGACGGCAGAGAATGGAATGTATCAGCTCTTCCCACCGCTTGCCATTTAGTAGTCAAAATTCTCATAAGTGACTTCATTCCTTCATGCTTCCAGGTAATGTCCCTTGGCATCTGGCAGAGAGGTGGTTCCTAGGGAGGCCAAGCAATGCGCCCGCTTCACCTGAGGCATGGAGGATACGCTAGCCAGGGAGGAGGTACTACAGATGGATCTGGAGTGTCCCTCAAGCCTGTGAGCCAGAGGAAACATTCTAAACTTTGGGCTCCAATAAACCCAAGGTTTATTAACTGTGCCCCAAGGAAAGACGCACTAAAAGAAAATACAGCCTGGCCTCAATCCAGTGGGATAGTCAGGTCCAAAAGCGAATATCCAACACTGAGAAGTGTCAACAGACTGTGTTTTGATGAAAATGTAAACAACTGGAAAGCCATAAGTTTCGTTGATGAGGACTGCCTGTATCAATGAGGGTAGGTATAGCTACCATAACGCTATCACAACAAAACCCCACAAACCAGTGGCAGTAACCACTATGCCATGAATGCTTGCTTACAGCAAGTACCTAAAGATTATATTAATGTCAATCTCATGTTTAACATAGGGTCATTTTGGGGCTGGAAAGTTGTTGGGTTTCATATGCTGGATAGAAGAATGTGAACAAAGAAGGAATGGCCAGATGACTGGGGGCCTTACTTTTACTGACGTTTTTAGAATGACTTCAAAGAAGGCAAGACAAATTAGTTGTTTTCCACAGAAGAATTCAGAGGTTAAGTCAAATGACCCCTCCCTGCATGTAGGAATGTGTGCTTGTGTGTGTGTGTGTGTGTGTGTGTGTGTGTGCATGCGCATGAGAGAAACAAAGAGAGAAAGGCGGTGGGTGTCCTTTCATCTTTTTCATTTGTCTATGTAGGTTCTGGTGCTTAAACTCAGTTCTCCATGCTTACACAGTTATAACTGTGTGAGTTATGCCTAGAGCCTTGAGACTTAGATCGATAAACAAATTGTTTTGGTTGGCAAGATTTTACCACGTTGGTAAAGTAGTAAAATAAAGACAACTTTGATCCAAGTTCATATAATAATACTTAGTGATGTAAGAAATGCCCAAACACTATGGAGTTTCTAAACATGAACACTGTTAAGTTGTGATGGCCAGAGCTATTGTCACAAAAAAAAGTGGCATCACTCTGGAAGGAAGTCATCTCTTTCTAAATCTACTCTCTGAAGCTTTCTTATTTTCATCTGTATGTGTGGGAAGCCAAGAAAGCCTTGACTGAATTTGTAAAGAGCCAATAATGTTCTGAGTCAGTCTGTATTATTTGACATGGGGATGGCCATGACAAGGGCCCCACTGCCCCAGACCTGTGGGAGGGGTGAAGTATGGCCCAAGTATGATGTTTAGAATGATTGACCAGTGTGTGTAAAATCTAGGAATGCAGCTTCCTCTTCCTGGATGACTGCAACCTGGAATTGTCTGTCTACCAAAACCCCTACTAAGGCTTGCTAACCTCTCTCTTGTGCTGTACATGATGAATGCTGCAGTCTTGGTCTCGAGTTGCTTACATAATTGAAACTGCTCTATCCATGTGAGCACAGCCCACCCAATCCTGGCTTTTCTGTACATGTGTCTGTGTGTCCTGTGTGTCTGTCTTTTCTTCATTCCCTTGCCAGCCTGGTCAGGTTTCCAGGGCCATGCCATGCATGAGGTTGTGCATATGAAAATCTTTGATGTGTTATTGGTTGCTAATAGTTTCCTGTCTCCCAATTTTGACTGCCACAAAACTATTTAGTTGAAGTTTTCTTTTGCTCATTCATTCAACAGATGATTTTGAGATCAGGTATGTCTTTATGGTATGAGAACACAACCATAACAAATCAGGACTGTCTATGACAAGGAGATTACAGGTAGAGGAACACCAAGGTTAATACATGTGTTTATAAAATTGTATGGCAGGTAAAGAAGGTTTGGTAAAACCTCAATTCACCGAAGCAGATACTCAATAGACTTTGCAGTCCGAGAATGTTTCTAAGAGAAAAATGGTATCCAGGATCAGTTCATGGGATGAGTGGGAGTTGTGGGCTACGTGGTGATGAGGAGGTAAGAGTGATAAGTCAGTTTTGTCTGAACTATATCAAAGAGTCAAACTCGGACAACTCCAATGATGTCAGTAGGAGCATTTAGTATTTTGGAGGTTTATATTTCTACTTCTGGCCATACATCATCAGAGTCCAAGTCTTAGTGTCCCTTCAGTTCCGGAGGGATGTATAGAAAATGGGAAAATTAAACGAACAGTAAAGCATTTTATTGTACAATGAGGAAGCAAGGACAGTTGTAAAAGCTAGTGTTGGATTTCTAAATTGAATTATTCTTGTGGGAGTCAGTTCTCTCCTTTTACAAAGAAGGTCCTGGGGAACAAATTCAGTTTTTCAGGCTTGATGGCAGGCACCTTTATCCACTGAACTATCTCACAAATAGCTGAAGCTTGAATTTACAAATATCTTACATATTCTGCATATTCTGTATTATCTCCTTTTTTTGTGATGACTTTGGAAGATAAACTTTTTTTTTTCAGTTAAAGAGGGGAGGCAAAGCGAATCTTTGAAGAAACACTGAGCACTGCTGATCTACACTTGACAAATGCAAAATAAATGGGATGTAAACAATTGTTGGATTGAACTTCTGGCATTTACTACACTGTTTGTTCTTGAAGCAGACCCCAGCCTACCGCAAATGCTACCTTTGTGAAGTCCTAAGATGTGCGTCTGTGATTTCTTCTGAATTTGATGGGGGTCATATAGCTCATTAAACAGTGAAAATGAAGGATTAGGAATCAAGAAAGCTCTCTTGATTCTTTTCCTTCTTTGTGAAGAAGACAATCAAGACAGAATTTTTCAAAATAAGGGTAGTGAAGAAAAGCAAGTGTGAGGATTAAAAATGTGAGATTAAATTTGCAAGTGACATTTTGCAAGGGTGTTTAATTGCCAATCATGTATGATTTTATTAATAACATTAACAGCAAACTGTCTAATGTGTAATTCCCTGTGGTATCTACTATCCACATTCCATTTGTACTTTTTGATGGATTGGCTCCTTCAGCTGAGTTCTGTAGGAAATTTTCTGGCTTTGTAAGTCAATGAGTTCCCCTAAAAGCTGCGAGGGTGTTTATTCTTTCTGTGTGCCTGGAATTGCCTTGAATTGTCCTGACAGTCACATGAAGTGGCTTGTTTAACTCATAATAGTGTATTTATACTGCTCCAACCTCCACATTTCCCTGCATGTTTTTATGCAGCATAGTCTTGCTTTTCCTAAGAATATTTCTCATTAGATGGATTGCAAAAGCCAACACCAAATGCCAAATCCAAGTTTGTTACACAAGCCATTTGGAAGGTCAGAATGATCTCCACACGACGCATACCAGAAGTTAGCTCAAATTTTTATTTCCCCAAAAGACTTTTCTTATGAAATCTGGTTTTCATGTCTCTCTATGCTATTCCCTGATGTCCTGCTTTTATATTTCAAAATGTAACCAGCACAAAGTATTTTAGAGAAATGAGTGGATTCTATTTTTCTTTGAAATCTCTTGGAATTTTGTAAATGTTTCTTCCTAGAAGGGTACTTTGCATAGAACGATATTTGCTGACTGTTGAAAGACCTTGCTTTGAGCTGGAAATAAAATTAGGGATTTCCCAGTCCAATCTTGTACACTACAGAGAAGCAAGCTCAGAGAACTGAAATGTCTTGCCAAAGGCCACAGGTCAAGTGTTTTTGTCACTAACAGCACTGCCCCTTCAGTTCTGTGCATCAATCGACAGCTCACCGAGGCATAAGTTATCTCATCTGATACAATGACTATGTGAAGCAGAAACATGAATATATTCAATCATTTTTGGCTTTTTGAACAAGCAAAGAAATTGAGGCCCAGAAACAGTTAAGTTACATAGGCGAATTGTGTTGTTCATCAGTTCCACAAATAGTAATTGAACTCCTATGGCTGACAGGCATTGTTCTAGTTTTGTTCTAAAAATGGACAGAGGTGTGCTTCCTTTCTCAGCACAGAGAACGAAAGAGAAGACGCTGTGAGCATTAACAGCAAACTGAGCAAGCTTACTTCCTGCCTTCAATCCAATGCTGTTTTTCCTACATCTTTGTCAATCAATTAAAATAAACACATTTTTCCAGTGGATTCGTTAATTCTCCTTTACTGTGAAGAAATAATTCTTTTAAAGAATTTATCCTGCAAACAAGGCTGAGCATTTTAGATTCAACAATAAAAAGAGGGCTTCAGAGAGTTATATAATTTTATGAGCTCAGGAGAACAGAGGGAAACAGAAGTGCATGTTTCTCTTCTCTCCAGCTTTGAGATTTATGATTGGTGTGTTACAATAACAATGATCGAATGTTGGTATGAGATATATTATGCTTCATTCCGTGACTATCATGCGACAGCTTTAATTTGTGAGATGTAGAAAAGTTCCTACAGGAAGCTCCAGAAGACTTTGTAATCCACAAGAAGGTATTCAGGAGACAGAAAAATTAAATCGAAGGAACCTGCTATCCAATCTGTTTCATTAAATATGAAAATTAAAATGCCTTACAAAATACCCTCCAACAAACAAAAGCTTTGGTAGGCAGCCTGAAATTGCTCATCAAGGAAAAAAAAAGACCAGACTCGGGTTTTAAATGGCTTCCTCTGAATGAAGCAATTAATGCTAAAAGGAACATGTTGTCTCCTCAGCATTTGTAAGGTATGACATTCATTGTGCTTGCTGGCACTTGATCAAGCGTCTCCTTGGCCGAAGCAAGGAGGAAAATGGCTGGCTGCATAGGCTATTGACCTTGGGTAATCAGCAGGATTTGGCAGATTCACTGCACAGAAGTGTTCATGGACTGAAGTCCTTTCAGACTCTGATTTGCTCCTGTTACCAGACCTGTCAGGCCAGCATCTCCTTTTGTAGGATAGGGATGTCATCCCATGATTGTTTAGGTTTTGAAACTCATTAGAATAACACAGAGTGACACTGTCTTTGCTTAGGTATATTTGTTCTGATGATTCTGCCTTTCCCCATAATATTAACCTCTCAAAAATTCCGTTCACTCATATAACTTGAAACAGTCATTAATCCATGGGTTAGCATGTGCCATCACATTGGAGGCAGCTTAGAAAGGCTCTGCAGTGGGTTCAGGGATGAAAAGAGCCAGGGGGAGGGGAGGAGGAGGGGAGAGACTCTCTTGATGACAGCATGACATGGAGGAAAAGGACACCTGCACCGTGCAGTAGGAGCTACAAGGGGTTCAAAACCCCTCTTGTATGGTGGATCACAGCAGCAACATTTCACCCTGTTCTGTCTGGGCTCCAAGGGTGGGGAAGACAGGAAACACTGCTGGAGTCTGAATCACCCTGCTGCCCACTACCCTCAAGTAAAGAACTGTCTTTCTTGTCTCATTTATTTTATATTCCTCTGTCTATATTTCAGTCATTTTATTAACTCATTGAGTGCTCTAATGATTTTGGCAGCAGAAGACAGTATCATCCTTTTGTGTATGTGGGAATTCTTGCGTATGTCATTTCACTAAAATTACCCTTCCTCCATGATACTAAACCTTGGAAGCCTTTCCTTTTGGTTCTGTAAGGTAAGTAATGGGTATGGGATTAGAAAAACACTGCTTGAATGATGAATGCTGGTAGAGACTAGGCCTGTCTTTGCAAAGAACAGAACATGTTAAGGGAACATTATCCATTGTTTTATTATCTTGAAACTTAAATAATCTTTGCATCAGAACAATGGTAGATCTTGCAATAGGAGCCTTAGTGGTTTACTTTAATATTGCTCACCATCGTGTTAACTGGTTGTGTTTCATTCCCGTCCTGTCCACTCTGAATCTTTACTGATAATATTTTGTTGTTGTTTTCCACTCTTGTAGTAGGTTTTCATTCATATAATTATTTTCTAGTCAACTACCTAAAGAAATGGAATAGGTGGAGTTTCCTACCATTGTCAGTATTTTCTTTAGGGTGATGTGGTATAAGGAGGGGTGTCCTGTATTAAGGACTCGCAGAATGGGGTGCAGCTGTAAGCTAGCCATGTAACTTGGGTCTCGGTGCCAGTTTGCCTTAGTGTCAAGTGAGGATAATAATTCCCATTGCCCTTTCTTATAGTTTGGGAGATCAAAAGAAGTGGTCTCATTGAAAATTGTACGTTGAACTATAAAATGTCACATAAACAAAGGTGCTTATTATTCACTGAGCCTTGGGCCCGTGAGACCATATGATCTTCTTCCAAACTTGTTTATTTATACTCAGTTAATTCCTCTGCCCCTCTCTACCCCTTATGTGGTCAACAAAGGTAAGGGATTGGCAAAGAAATAAAAAGAGGTAGCTCTCCTGTAAACAATCCCTTCCCCACGTAATCTCCCTTTGGTCTTTCTATTTACGTGTCTTCTCAGTCATAGGGTCCACATGAAGGAATACTCCTGAGGCCCACAGGAGGCTCCTGGGTACTCAAGGTCTTCAGATCTCAGAAAGGGCCCTACACCTGGGCAGCCTTTTCATCACACCACTTATTGTTATGTTCTAGTACCTGCTCAGAAAATGGTGTCATGGACTTTTAAAATAATTTTATTTCTACTAAGAAATTTTGTTTTATTTATAAATATCCTTAACGATCAAAAATGTTTCGGCAAATCACCCTGACAGCATCCCACCTCTATCGTCTCAAATCAGATTGAGTTTCCTGACGAAGCACAAGGTGGATTTCTTCCTGCCAGCATTGTGGCATTGCTGACGCCGGAAACAGAGCTGGCCATTTCCCTTGATTCACAGCATCGCTGTACATAATAAAAGTTCTAGAAGCAAGGCTTTGCTGGCAGTTTTGTTTTGGGGAATGATGCATGAGACAGAGAAAAGTCCATTTTGGGCTATGAGCTGCTGACACCAGAAGAACTCTTTGTTCCAGATATAATAACTCAATTTGACTCAGAAGGAATGGAAAGAGCAGAGCTATGCTCATGGAAGGCAGCATGACCTTATAGCATTGGAAACACATTGAGTTCCCACAGAACTCGAAAGCTGGGCTGCTGCTTTTAATTGAAGAAATCTGATCAAAGAATCAGATAAAAGGCATAACTCCTAGCCTTATGAATGGTTAGTTGTAGGACACTGAATCTGATCATTGCTTATTCTAGAGGTAACATAGCAACACCATTCTCTCCATGTTGTGAGAATTAAATAAAAATTTTTTATGTATCTCATACTTTTTGATTTTGTAGCATTTTCACATGGGAAGTGTGAAAATATGGGCTCTAGAGGCATCCAAGTGCTGGACTTTGATTCCCATTATTTCCTAGCTTTCTGACCTTATGTAATTTGCTTAACTCACTGAGGTTAAGTATCCCCATCTGTCACATAGGAACTGAAATACCAAACTTACAGGGACAGCTTAAATATACACTTCAAGTATGTCATGTTTGATCCCTGAAGTGTGGTATGTACTCTGTAACTTGAGGTTTTGGGGTATTGTTTAATTTTTGCCAAACCCTTGATGTGGTCTCCTTATGAAATAATGGGTAGCCAGAAGCACAGAAAATGGAAGTATGTTACTACACTAGGCAGGAGGGATCTGAAGTTCAAATCTATATTTTAGGCTCAGACCCAGCAGGAATATTCTCTTAAATAAACTTGGAGTCTGTAACTTCTGCTGGTACAAAACTGCATCTTGAAGTTGACACAGGTGTGTGTGTGTGTGTGTGTGTGTGTGTGTGTAATCTCCTCTTAGATTTTATGATGTTGATCCCAGAAAGTTTGCTGTTGCCCATTCTGAAAAGTTCTCAGCTCCAAAAACATGCTCTATAGAACATGTCTAACATATCTATGAAGTGGGGAGAAGAGGTGTGAAAGTCTGAAACAAAACAGAGAGTAGATAGTTATAGAGAGTTGTTTTCAGTAAGTGTGGAAGATTTTAGCATCACAAACCCATGACTAAGATTCCTTTCTATTAGAAGACCAGAGACATAGAGTTTAGATTGTTAGAACAGGAGAGATCAAAGAGACCATCTGGACAAATACACATGGGAGCAAACAGAAGCCACTGACAAAATTTGAATGCACAGTACAATGGGGTACTGTCTGAAGCGGACTATGCCACCGCTCTGTCTGACCAAGGAGTTGGGTCTGAAGCATCACCTTTGCTATAGGCATTGCACAATGATCTGCTATGAACACATGGAATCGTTGACCTCAAAACAAAAAGGCCGATAAAATACTGATCACTGCATTTCAAAGAAAAGCCTCTGGTCCTTTAAAAACAATGTAAAGAATTAAAGAAAACCAAGCTATACTTCAGCTACAGAACCTGAGGGGAGGAGCTCTTTTAAGTGGAACCCTGACGTCCAGATGCTATGGAAAAGAAAAGGTGAAGTGTGTGCCCAGACCGTGGGTACCTAATTCAGGGTCCACGGGCTGCATGTGACTATTCGTGGCCCAACACAAAACTGGAAACTTACTTAAAAAACATAAAAAAAAGTCATATCTCAAAGAGCTTTGTGTGGGTTCTTGAGGGTGAACTTTGTAAATGTCAACATCACATCATGATCACGCAAGATAAATTCACACGTGCTCTCACTGTTTGCAGGTAAAGTGCAGCTTCAATTTTACCTAGCCGTGTTACAATTCAGCTGAGCTGAACTGCCACCAGCTGATGTCACATGTACTTGTGTTGATTCCTTGGGTAAAATGTAATAATTGTCAGGAACATCTTAACCAACCCCTGCAAACAAGGGGAGTTTGTTGTTATTTTGAAGACAGTGTCACACCCTGTGAAGGCCCTGACCTCTAGACAGACAAGTATTCTTCTCTGATTGTTGTATCCTTTGCCTCACAACAATGCTTCATTTATGTAATTGCTTTCAGCACCTCTATGTTTGTGAGAATGGAGCCACTTAGAGTAAAAATACCCCCCCCCATATCTGATGAGTATCACGAGAACTCATTGAGAATCCTGACTTGACTGAACCCTAGACTGATGTTTTAATTTCTCAAATGGGATGTCAAATGCCCCACTGAGTTTTGTGTTGCCCCTTTTTATTATTTACAGTAAAATAAATGTGTAAGCACCAGTGAAGCTTTACTCCCTAGGTATGCTCCTTTTATTAACGAATGTTCACAAAGGACCTGCTCAATGATTTCAAAAATTTCGCTGAACAGATACGGTGGGTGTCTGAAGACATTTCGCTTATCAGTGGTGGCAGACTTCATGAAAATTATATATGGACATTTAATTAATTAATTAATTAATTTCTCTGATCAGCAGATTTTGTTAGTTTTGTATTTTGAATGAATGCCCTGACTATTCATTGTCCAGTGTGGCCTGGAGAAGCCAAAAAACAGGACATTGCAGCCTAGAGCATGAAGATGATTGTTTCCTCATGAGATAGGGAGAGTCTGTGTTATTTTTCCTCGGCTTCAGTATCTCTACACACACACACACACGCACACATACACACACACACACACACACACACACACACACACAGTTTGAAGGGCAAGCTGGCACTCTCATCTACTAGGACCATCCTATGAGTAACCATAGCTCTTATCTCACAGTGTGAACATCTGCAGGGCACCCATATCATTGGGATATGGGATAATGTTGATGAAAATATCATACAAAATTTTTAAATAAATTTTTGCAACAATGCAGTTGGGTCAGAGGAAGAAATATTTCAGGAATCATGTCTTCTTGGTGAATTTTATTTGTTGAGGTTATGTGGTTGACTAATCTCTGTGTATCTGTAGGAGATCACCTAGCATGGCATTTGGGTGGAATATTGTGCCCAACTCCTTGGCATTGTGTAAGATGAAAGTGAAGAGAGAAAGAGGGTGTTGTCTTATAGAACAGGATGGAATATTAGAAGTTGGGTAGACAGGTTTATCAGATTTGGTAAATAAAAAATACTGTACATCCCATTAAATTTAAATTCAAGTTAAAAATCAGTGTGTCTTAACTAACTATATTTTATTGCTAATTCAAATTTATCTGAGTCATCTATATTTTATCTTGTAACCAAGGATATATGGGGCAGGAAAGACTAATAAAATACACTTTGAAAAACACCAACTAGGTTATATCCATACATACTTGGTGGAGTGTCATTCTCAGAAAAGACCCCTGTGCCAAGATATATTTGGTCCTTGTGGAGCTCCTATCCTTTCCACATCATACTAACTCCCCTTCTTTCATATGATTCCCTGCACTCTGCCGAAGGTTTGGTTATGAGTCTTAGTATCTGCTTTGATACACTGCTAGGTAGAGTCTTTCAGAGGCCCTCTGTGGTAAGCTCCTGTCCTACATCCAATGCACATCCCATTTGTCTTTCTAACTGAGGATTGATCATCTTACCCCATGTCTTCTTTCTTGTTTATCTCCACCAAGGACCATATATGAATATAATCTACAACCTCTGCTCGGATGTAGCCCATGGTAACTCAGTAACCAATTGGTTTCCCATAGAAAGGGGAACAGGGACTATTTCTGACAGGAACTCAATGGCAGGCTCTTTGACCTTCCCACCCCACAAGGGAGGAACAGTCCTGCTAGGCTACAGAGGAGGACTTTGCAGCCAATCCTGAAGATACCTGATAAAACAGGGTCAGATGAAGGGGAGGAGGACCTCCTCAATCAGTGAACTTGGAAAGGGGCACGGTGGAGATGAGGGAGGGAGGGTAGGATTGGGAGGGAATGAGGGAGCAGGATACAGAGTTAATAAAATATAACTAATAATAAAAAAATAAAATTAAAAAAGAAAAATACCAACTAGCTTTCACAGTGCCCCCACACCCCTTGCCTTCTATTGTAGAACAGATCAAAGGGTAGGTTAGAGTGTTCACATGATCTACCCCACGATATGATTGAGTGTTGATGCTAGCACCAAACACAGTTATTTTTTTAATTCTTTGTTTTGAATTTTTGACAGTTTCAGATTTACTATAGCATTGCAGAGAGCAAGCACCTGTGTGGTCTTCTATGTCTTCTCCTAATGTTAGTAACCTTGCACCTTATGTATTTATAGAACAATGATAGAACTAAGAAATGGCCTCGGTATGCCAAGGCCCACTGCAGTTCACACTTCTTCAAGTTTTCACCAATTATTAGGCAAATGCTCGCCCCTGGGAGCCCATTCAAACTTGTAGGCTGCTCATTTTGTTTCCCCACCTCCTACTGCCGGGAAACAGTTTCAGCTTTTCAACCTATTTTATGATTGAGCTTTATGATGAGGATCGGGGAGTCATTCTGCAGGATGTCGTCCAAATTGGCTTGCTTCCTGTTCTATCATGTTTATGTTTAAGGTATTGTGAAGGACATGAGACGTGTCCTTCTCAGGGTATGTGTTCAGTCTAGTGGTTACATTAACCTTAATTGCTTGGTTAAGGATGTCTCTCATTGGATTTCTTCACTATAAATTACTCTTTTTCCCTTTTGTTTGATAAAAATTTTCAGAAGAGAAAATGACAGTGAAAAAATGTCTTGTTTTGCATAGATCTTATTAAGTATTTAAATCCTCAGATACAGTAAGAATTGAGCCTCTAGTGATCTTGTTCAATGTTATTATTATCACTGTATTATCTTTAAATTTTTCACTTTTTTTGTTCTGTGTTCATCAACTATAATTTTTTGGTCAGAAGAAACTGTCTCCTTAGCCCTTATTTAAATTATGTTACTTTAATTGAAAATGTTTTGCTCTTTTGACCAACACACATATGAAGGAGTATTTTAGATACAATGAAAGCATGACTGTCAAGTCACTGAAGGAAAACATGAAGACAGTTCACTTCCCTGATATTAGCTGAACACTTGCTTCTATATGGGGCATTCTGGAAAAGAGATATGTGCAAATGATCCCAGAAGACCAAGAAATCAAAGAAAAATATTAAGGATACACATGCTTTCTTGGTCTTCTGAGATCATTTGCAAGTATGGGTGAATGGAACATCTCTTTCTCCTGTTATGAAATAATTGTGGCTTAGAATGTAGACTATTTAGGATACACCCGATGCTAATGAAACATACCTACTTCATTGCACTGACACCATAAAAATCTATCAATGGGTGTAATTCTAGGTACAACTGTCTTTTAATGGGGTGGGGCCTGAGCCCTGCATCTGTGCACTCTACCATGAAGCTACACCCTCAGCTGGCATTTCTAGCCATATAGAATGCAGGCGACAGCTTGTGTTTGAGGAGTGGGTAGGGTTGAGATTCAGGAGGGGTCTGCATCTGAGAGAGGAGGACTCTGGGTGGCATATATCATGTTTACTAAGGATGGGGAACACTGTGCAGAAGATTTGAAGCTTTGATGAATTCTCACTGTGCAGAGTTTCCATTTGAGTTTTTGCTGCATCTGTAGTTGCTGTGGTTCCTGAAATGCACCACACCTGTATGCAGTCTGACCCCATAGCCCATGTTGCCCAAGCAGTTCAGATTCTTCACTTTGTTGCAGGTTATATTTAAAGTGAGATGCTCTCAGCTAGGTCAGCATTTCGTTCTCTGAGGTAGCCATCTGCGGATGACTTCAGGAAACCTCCAACATGGTCTTATCCCTGAAGGTGATAAGGAAGCAACTATTGATAAGCCATGGATATACTACATAAGATTACATGCTAAGTTTAGTGCTTTCTAATGTGGAATTTTGTGTGTGTGTTTGTGCATGCCTATATTTTTCTTTTTCAGCTATCTGGAGAAACTTCTAAATACAGTTACAAATGATCATAATTTGATACTGAGTATATGTGTGTGTTAAATAGGGCTCTTCAGTTTACAGATGACTTTCTTTCCTTGTGAAAATATGCTCATGTATTCCCAATGGTTCACAGAGAGTTTGTGCAAAATTTATAGCAAAAGATAGTCTTTAATATTAAAGTTGATAAGTATCAGCTGAAGTCTATATTTTGAAGAACATAAGAGGACATAGTTGGGGCATGATAATAATTATCACAATCAGAACATGGCTCTTACTATCATAAAGTACTTTATGATCATATTTTCTCATTCGTGTAAGTGCTACATTTACTGTTCTGTAGCAAATGGACTGAAAATGAAATTCTGGAGTAAATGAGGTAGGTCTGGCACCTCTGAGGTGGTTCCCTTTCAGATCCTTCACACAGCTTTTAAGAGTGCTCTGTATCAGCTCCAAGGCTAACAGTAAGACACCTCATTTTTCTTAGGTGAGTTTTGCTGCTTGTCTCTCATTTTCTCTCTCCCTGCTCTGTGCCATGGTACCTCTGGCCAATGAAATTCCTAACTAGAAGAGAAGTAAGAGCATGTACAACAGTGCCATCATATGACACAGGAAGTTTGTCCACTGTGGACAGGAAACCCTTAGCTGCTTAATCCCCAATGCAAGCCATTCAATGAGACACAGTTTTTGTGACTATGCAATGTGACTTGGGACAAGTTACCTTCTCTGCTTTAGTTCTCTGTTTCTCCAAGTGCAACACAGACTTTAAATCATCCACCCCCTGGTCCTCTCTGTTTCTGGTGGGCTTCTGAGGAGAGTGAATTCCAAACTGGTATTTTGGAGCCACTCTGTCTAACTCAAGCTCTACTTTGCTCTTGAAGTAAACCCAAAGAAAAGGTCAATTTTGCAGACAACTCGAGGTTGTGATCCAATGTCCTCATTAAACAGCTGAAGTCCAGACTGGCAGGCCCAGGGGAATATTGAATCAAGTCAAAAAAAGCCAAGTCATTACTGGAACTCGGTCATCAGACCTGTAAACACAAGCATTTACTTGTGGGCATCAGGCGAAAGTGTGTTCAGTTGTCTATTTTCTCCCATACAGGTTCCATTTGTCAAATGTGTATGAGTCTTCTGACGGTTCATGAGAGTGGGAAGAGAGGGAAGAAAGAAAATTACAGCTGTAAACAGACTCTGGACAGCAAAGGATCAAAACAGCCTCTGGCTTGGCTGCGTGAGTCATGGCTGTAGTCAGACCGCAAATACGAGCCTGGCTTCTCTGCTTAGGGGCAGTCTTCCTGTCTGGAGAGGAAACCCAGCTCTGACTGGAGATAGCACCATTTTACAGACTTCAAAGCATCTCAGGCAACTGAACAGACCCGGGGGCGGGGGGGCGGGCATGGTAAAACAATGTTCCAGGTGTTTCTCTGGAGAACCAGCCATACATCTCTGATTTAAAGCTGTATAGACATACTTTCATCGGAAGCCAAAGGCTGTTGGATTGTTTATATGTAGGGTTTTTTTTTCTTCTGTTGGTTTTCTTTATAGTATCACCCACTTCTTGTGTCTACATCCAATTTTGTCTAAAATAATGCAAGTTGTTCCTCCAGGCTCTTGGCTGACACTGCTGGACACAGAAAGGTAATGGCAAAGGACCATCAAAGGAGGAAGCAGGAAAAGGGAACATGTTTTGATCCTGTAAGAGATAGGCAGTGCTGTGAACAGGACAGGCATGAGGCAGAGAGGGGTATGGCAGAACAGAGGAACATTCTGGTGTTTCCTACCAGATGGAGAGGCATGTTTGAAGAGAAGCCTCCTGAATTCAGGCTTTAGTCCAGGTTTAACATAAAATGTAGTGTACCTGTGAAGGAAAAGAGCGTGCAATACTGGAAGGAGAGAATGCTGAGCACCATGTTAAAGATTTGGGCCCCTATTCTTTACGCTGTGGAAACAGAGAGATGAGAAACTCAGACTACAGAAAGATTCAAACTGCAACCCTGGGGAGGGAAAGGTGAAGCAAAGCAATAGCAGGAGGATCACCTACAACTCTTATCACAGTTCAGGAAAGACTTTTCTTTTTTTATAATTTTTTTAATATTAGTTACAGTTTATTAACTTTGTATCCCAGCTGTATCCCGCTCCCTTATTCCATCTGAATCCCACCCTCCCTCCCTCATCTCCTAATGGATGCTTGTCCAGCACAACATAAGCCCCCTGGACTTGGAGAGAATGTAGAGAAGGTGACATTGAAATATCTCAACTTCTAATCAGCAGGGGATATTGACACAAAACATTTCACCCCTACATGTTTTTGTGTGTGTTGAGGTCATTGAGCTGAGTAGATGGGACCCCAAAAACTATACCCATGTGACTGATAGTGACAAAGGCAGAATGCCCACTTGATGGGATAGAAAATGAGGGCAAGGTTACCCACATTATACAATGTGTTTGAGGTTTTGGTTGACACAGATTTACTCCTGAGCCCACATTTCCTTTACAGCCCGCACTACTTGCATTGCTAATTGCTGTGATAAAATTACCAGCTAATGTGACCTAAAGGAGAAGGATGTATTTAGACTTACAGTACCAGAGCACAGAGTCCATAGTGTCCTGGAGTGACAGTGGTAGCTGTAGAAGGCAGCTAGGCACATTATGTCTGTCATCAGGAAGCAGGCATGATCCAGGTGTGTGCTCATCCTCTCTTTTTCTTTTCATTCAAGCTGAAACCCCAATCCATAGACTCGTACCTTCCAGATTTAGAGTATCTTTTTTCCCATCTCAATTAATCAAATCTGGACAGTTCTTCACAGACTTACATAGAGGCTAGTTTCCATGCGGACTCTAGAAATGGTCAAATTGACAGTCGGTATTACCAATCACACAGCTCTGACTCATTTCTTTCTGAGTCTCAGCTCTTGGAAAACTAGGATTCCTGCCAAGCTAACCTTCTACCTGTCAGGCAGCTGTGCCCTGGTTTCCTGTCTGAGTGTGGATGAATCACCTGTTCTCACCGGGTCCCTCATTCCTCATGTGTGAAATGATCAAATGATCGTGCTACAATGATCTGGCTGTGTATCTGGATCAAGAGGTCCCTGTTGCCAATGTTTTCTTTAATAAGCAAGCAGACAAAGCCAGCCAATTAAGTCCTGCTAACAGCCTTGCAAACAGGCAGTTGGGTATCAGCATATATATCTTACTGATGTGCTAATGGGTGATACATTACATGATACCTAATGTTCAAAAGGTCATAGAGTAACTTAGGCTCTGCTTAAGACTCAAACTTCAGCCACCTTACTCCCAACCTACTTTCCTTCTACACCAAGCAGGTGGTACTGATGTCTAGGAGAAGTCAGCAAAGAAAAATGCTCAGTTTCCTGTGATTTTTCTTTTAAATCATTTTTATTTATATACATATCTAGCTGTGCATATTGCACGTGTGCAAGTGCCTAATGAGTTCAGAAGTAAATACCAGATCTCATGGAGCAGTGGCAGAGTGAGCTGTTCAAAATGGTTGCTGGGTGATCTTTTCTAGATCCAACCATTTGCCCACAAATTTCATAATTTCTTTTTTTTTTTAATTGCTGAGCAGTATTCCATTGCGTAAATGTACCACAATTTCTGAATCCATTCCTAAGTTGGGGGACACCGGGTTGTTTCCAGCTTCTGGCTATTACAAATAAAGGTGCTAAGAACATGGTTGAGCAAATGTCCTTGTTATATACTTGAACATATTTTGGATATATGCCTAGGAGTGGTATAGCTGGATCTTGAGGAAACACTATTTCTAATTGTCTGAGAAAGCACCAGATTGATTTCCAAAGTGGTTGTACAAGGTTACATTCCTACCAGCAATGGAAGAGGGTTCCTCTTTCTCCACATCCTCTTCAGCATGTATTGTCACTTGAGTTTTTGATCTTAGCCATTCAGATGGGTGTAAGGTGAAATCTCAGGGTTGTTTTGATTTGCATTTCCCTGATGAGTAAGGATGCTGAGCATTTCTTTAAGTGTTTCTCTGCCATTCAATATTCCTCTATTGAGAATTCTGCTTAGCTCTATGTACCCATTTTAAATTGGATTACTTGATTCATTGCTTTTTAACTTCTTCTTTTTTAAAAAATATTTTATTTTATTAATTATACTTTATTCACTTTGTATACCCCCATAAGCCCCTCCTTCCTCCCCTCCCTGTCCCACCCTCCCTTCCCCTTCTTCAAGCATGCCTCTCCCCAAGTCCACTGATAGGGGAGGTCCTCCTCTTCTGATCCTGAGTGAGGTATCCCAGAAGCAGAAAGTCACACATAGCATATAATCACTTATAAGTGGATATTGGACATATAATATAAGACAAACATACTAAAATCTGTATGCTAAAGAACATAATCAAGAAGGACCCTGGGTAAGATGTTCAATCATCATTCAGAAAGGAAAAGGGGATAGACATCTTAAGAGGGAGAAAACAGGGAACAGGACAGAAGCCTACCACAGAAAGCCTCCGTAAGTCTCTACCCAACAGGGTATTGAAGCTGATGCTGAGACTCATAGCCAAACTTTGGGCAGATTTCAGGGAATCTTATGAAAGAAGGGGCGATAGAAAGAACTGGAGGGGACAGGAGCTCCACAAGGAGAGCAACAGAAGCAAAAAATCTGGACACAGGGGTGTTTTCTGATACTCCAACCAAGGACCATGCATGGAGATAACGTAGAACCCCTGCACAGATGTAGCCCATGGCAGCTCAGTGTCCACGTGGGTACTCTAGTAAGGGGAACAGGAGCTGTCTCTGACATGAACTCAGTGGCTGGCTCTTTGATCACCTCCCCTTGATGGGGGAGTAGCCTTGCCAGGCCACATAGGAAGACAATGCAGGCAGTCCTGGTGAGACCTGATAGACTAGGATCAGATGGAAGGGAAGGAGGACCTCTCCTATCAGTGTACCAGGGAGGAGCATGGGAAAAGAGAGAGGGATGGTGTGACTGGGAGAGGAAGAGGGAGGGGGCTACATGTGAGATACAATGTGAATAAACTATAAATAATAAAAATAAAATAAAATATATCTGAAAAAAAGAAGCTATGCAAGAAGGAGGACCTTGGATAAGATGATCAATCCTCATTTAGAAAGTCAAACTGGATAGACATCGGAAGAGGGAGAAAACAGGGAACAGAACAGAAGCCTACCACAGAGAACCTCTGAAAGAATCTACCCAACAGGGTATTAAACTAAATGCTTTAATTCACAGCCAAACTTTGGGCAGAGTGTAGAGAATCTTTTGAAAGAAGGGGGACTGGGGAAGGGGCATGGGAGGAGAACAGGGAGGAAGGGTGGAGTTGGGAGGGGATGAAGGAGGAGGCTACAGCTCGGATAAAAAGTGAATAAACTGTGATTAATAAAAAAAATGGTTGCTGGGAACTGAATTCAGATCCTCTGGAAGAGCCATAAGTTTCCCTAACCCCTGAGCAGTCTCTCCATTCTGGGGAAAATTTTTATTGAATACACTATACTTTCATTATTTCTTCTACATAAAGCCAGGCCAACAGCAAGGGATTCATTTTAATGGGGTCACTGCAGCATTTTACTAGTTGAATTCATTCTGTTAAAAACCACTTCCTTTCACTGGGATGCATGCAGCTGTCAGGCTTCCTTTTGTGGTCAGAACTTGATGGCCAGCTGTAGGAGGTTATGCACTTGGATGTGGTAGGCCGACAGGAACAGAGCGACTACACTTTTTTCTTTTTCTTTTAACTGTGACTCTCACCGACCATTCAATGATAAGAATTCTGGGCCAAAGGGACACTGAGCTCATACAATCCAGTGGTTTTTAATGGTTTTCTTGAATTAAGACATCACTTCAGGATCCTTGACCTGGTATTATCCATCTTTCTCTTGACATCTCCAGATGCTTGCTCCATAATCAACTCATATTCAACATGGCCCAGTCAAAGCTCATGTTACCATCCTCAGATGCTACTCTTTCCTTTTGAGATACATTCAGTCCAACAGGGTAAAACTTTGTTCTTTTATGTCCACTTTTTTTTTTTTTCAGTTAGCAAGTCCTAGTTATGCTCCCTCTAAAGCATTTCTCCTTTGTATGCACTTCCACTTTTTACATCAGGCCTTCTGCTGTATGGCCCTTGACTAGGTGGCTTCTCAACTATTCTCCCACAACCCATGATGATCACATCTACACTTCATGATTCTAAACAGGATCCATTTTCCAAACCTATCAACCATGGAACATTTTTTCCCCCTCCCAGAGTACTTTCTGGGAAATACTGGTCCATCCTTTCCAGATGAATTGTAGTCTCCTCTCACTGTGACATCTGTCCACCCCTCTTTGTCACCAAACTTGTTATTTCCTCTGCTTAGAATGCCCCTCTTCCAGGCTCCTGCCATCAGGGAAAGCCTACGCTGTTTTACGGCTCAATTCTAATGTTTCCTACTCTCTGAAGCAGCTTTTGATCTCATGACCTGATATGACCCCTGTGCTTTTGGAGGACCATTATAATACTTGATAACATATGTTATGAAAAATACATCATCTGATAGTATTGTACTGTGGGCATGGGTCTATTGCAAATTTAATAATTTGTATATAAATTGCAGAAAATATTTAATGTAATTTAAAATTACATGCTGGTTGTGTGCATTTGAGCCTATCTGTCAGTACTTCTAAGATCTCCTAAGAGATGGGAACTGTATGTATCTCTTCCCTGTGAACCCAGTGTCTGGAATGTTGACTGACTCCTTCACTTCCCTACAACATGGATTAGTTTAGGCTGAAGCCTTACTGCATTAAAGCAACCTACAGTTCTACATGGTGTGCCTAGCCCCCTTTGTCTTTTTTACTACTGTCTGGGTAACATGGAGAAGGGCAACATGGTGGGATACAGGAACATTGGCCAACAAAGACAGAGGACAACATATTTACAATTTTAGTTCAAGAATCTCCTGGGATGGTCGGTTTAGCTGGATAGAGAACCTAGACCCCCTGCTCATGTAGCTGATTGACAGCTCAGTCTCCATGTGGGCTCCCGAGTAAGGGGAGCAGAGGCTGCCTCTATCACGAACTCAGTTGCCTGCATTTTGATCACTTGCCTGTGGTGATGCAGCATTACCAGACCACAGAGGAAAAGGATCCAGACAGTCCTAATGAGACTTATCAAGCTATGGGTAAATGACAAAGAAGAAGAACTTCCCCTTTCAGTGGACTAGGGGAAGGGAATGGGGGGAAGAGTGAGGGATGGTGAGACTAGGGAGAGTTGAGGGAGGGGATTTCAATTGGAATATATAATGAAAAATTTGTGAAAAAATTAAAAATTGATAAAAAGGATCTCCTGGGAGAGGACCTTTGGGAAAACAGAACTTCTGAAGAGAGGTTTCTTTTTGACCAACATCCTACATAACCGAGCAGCTGTCTGCTCAAGGCACTGTGTTGAGGGCTGTGGAGTTACATGGGCCCTCTAGGAGCCTCTAACAAGCTGTTAAACTAGCTAACATCCTCTCCTTTCTATTAAGTTCTTTGCAATGGGTAACAGAAAATACATTTAAGAACTTGAACTTGTCAGAATATAAAGGCAAAGAAGCAGCTAGACACGGGACTGAATGCAACCAGAAGGAACAGAACCAGAGGGAGCAGAACCAGAGGGAGCAGAACCGCAGTGACCCCAGAGTGTGGTTTCAGCTGCCATTCTCCTTTCTGGTTGTCCAATGGAATTTTTCTTGCCAGAAGCCAGTGTCCAGTCTGCCAGTGATTTGAAAAGCTGTGTCGGGAAAGCAGCTAGCTCTGAGGGTCGTGTTTAGCTGGGTTGGTTTACACATACCGCTTTTCCTGAAACTACCCATCGTTGAGGTCATGGATTGGACTGGTACATGGTCAATTGGATGGGCCACTTTTGACACATTCTGCCTCAAGCCATTTTGCAGACCTGGCAAAACTATAGATAATTAAAAAAAAAAATCTTAGGGAATAGTAACTCTTTGGGGGGAGGGGAACATTCCTTTTCAAGTCTACAGTTGAAGGCCAGATTCCCTCACAAGGAAAAAAATTCTTGTTTGTTTAAGCAAGAAAGTATAAGATTCCTGTGTTACGTATTATGCCTTTCTACTAAGGAACATTCCAGGCCTTTCTCTCTTTTACCTCTGGGAAGATAGCACACCGTTTCTCTGTCCAGGCCTTATTTACGTTATAGTGTTGGGCCACACAACTGATGAACATTTGAAATGCACTTGCCAAAGTGTCTTCCAACATCTTAAAATAGCCAAGTAACTCTTCAGTTCGGGGACAGTCCATAAATTCCCCATCTGCGCAATAATAACACTTCCCCAAATACACCACTACAGAATTTACAGAGTGTTTCTTGTTTGTTACCTTATTGGATTTCTAAAACAACATTGAGCCAGTCAGCCACCTTTGAAGAGGATCTAGCACACACCAGGGACTGCAGTGGGGACGGGGATTAAATTTTGAACAAAATGGGGAAGTCAGCATATTATAGGACTGAAACTCTCGAGAACAGACTTTTTATTTTTGTTTATACCTGTTTTAGAGACGAATCAACTAATAATTCATTTCACTATTTTCAAAGAACCAGAACTCAAACCCAGGCATCCAATTCCCAACAGAGACTCTGTTTGTGTAGCTGTGAGCATCGAAACCACTGTGCAAATTTCTGACAATGTCCTCTGAGTTCACTGATCAAATGCCCTAATGCCCATTCACGCGTCAGTGGAGCAGACTGGAAAGTATGTAAGAATCTAGCAAACAATAAACAAATAATAAATAAATAAAATAAGAACAATAATCTTGAGAAACATTCCAAGTGTGTGTTGGAGTGAGAAGTGGCCCCAAACTGAAACGGTGAGCAACAGTAGACCCTAGAAAGGTGTTCTAAGCACTGCTTGCCCTGAGCATCAGGTCTACCTGAGAACAGACCTCCTCACTGATGGGGTGTGCTGGGGTCAGGTGTGGACAAGCTACAGCTTCAACTCACCTGTTTAACCAAACCCGATGGTCAGTAGGGTTCTCACAAGGTGCCAGGTGGGGATGGAGTGGGCAGTGAGGTAGAGAGGTTAGCTCAAGTCAGGGTATCCTTCATGCCTACCACACCATGTGCTATTGCTCCTGATGGAGCCACTCACACCCCTCCCCCCCATCAAGGACAGGTAATTTTGTTGTTGTTGTTTTATTTTGCTTTCTGTGAATGAATAGAGAGAAAATGAGATAGGGCTGGACATGCTGGTGCATTCTGGGAATACAGTGAGGTGTTGCTCCTGCCTCTGGTAGCAGAGCCCTATGTAGTGAAAGGAAATTGAAGGCAATTGGATGTTAAGGTGAGGCAGCTACTTTAACTGTTCAATCAGCTGATCACGGAGGATTAGGCAAGTGGACTTTTGTTTCTCATTCACTTCTCAACCTCATACATGTGGAAGAGGTAAAACCTTCAGGGGGTCACTAGGGGCTTGGGACTGTTCCGTCTTTGGCTTTGTTTCCCCTCCTTCTTACTGTGCTGCACTCACCTGGTGGATGGATGTAAACAGTAAGCCCTGTGCACATGCAGAGAGTTTAAAGGTGAAGGCTGGAGGTTTCCTGCCTTATCTCCTGTCTTCTTCCCTAGCTACAACCTCGTCACATGGCCATACTTAAGCTACAAGGCATCCTGGGAAACCTACTGTTATACTGTTTGACACACTGCCTCTTTCCTGGCCTGAAATATGATGAATTGGGAGCTAGAGAGAATGAGGACATTATGCACAAGTGACAGGACATGACACGACATGCTCAAAGCCTTCTAAAAGACTCCACTAGCAAAGGAGGCATACGAACAAGTCAGACAGACCTCTAGATGGTCAGTACCTTGTGGTCAAATTCTTGGAAAAGGAAGATTGGATGGGTCATTCTAACTGGAAGATTTAGATTTACTCAGATTTAAAAGTTCTATCTCAATTACAAGGAAATGGACAGGAGAGCGTTCTTAAAATGATAGCAAATCGAAGCTCAGCCACATAGAAACTTCTAATTTCAGTGAGTACCATGTGGTTCACTTTATGCTGACATCCAACGTTCTGAGCAGACCCTCACAATTACCCCAGGAGGAGGACATGGTACAAAACTATCACTCCCATTTTAGAAGCGGAAAAACCTATGTCAATAGAGGTCACCCCAGGCTACACAGCAGATGAGATGAATTTGCAGCTCAAACCCACACTATTGTCTTTTTCCACAATTACACAGATTCTCCCCAGCAAAGAGATGTTGACCACACTTCAGGAAGTTGACTCAGTTCCAACTCTGGACAAGAGGCCAGAATCCAGTGACATTTTCCTTAATCACCGCCCTTCTGTCTGCTGGCCTGACGGAATCGGCGGAACGCCTGCCTCCTCCTCCAGAGAGCATGTAGATGTTAGCTGTCACGCAGTGTGCACGGCGCCTGACAGCCCTAATATCACTGTTTGTATTATCAGACAATTACCAGCCAGGCTCGTATTCATAATTTGACTAACAACTTGTGACAATGATTATTTTTTTCCTTTTCTGGCAAAACAAATATAGCAGCATTTTCTTTTGAGCATCAGCAATGATGCTTCTTGGCATTCTATCAGCTGAAGAATTTTTTTTTCATAAAAAAAAATGTTAGTCGTACTCCCCCACATCTCGCTAACTTTACAGTCCCCCATGGCATCTGTGTGCAGTGAACTGAGCTGTTGAGACTAAATGTAATTTGCAATCAAGCTTCTGTTAACATGGAAATGTACCGGCTGGCCTGCTGCAATATGGGTTCTCATTCTGTCTAGCATATGGTTGCATTAAATCCAGTCTCCAGAATGTCTCTTGTTACCACATTGTCAATCCGTGCAAAGCAGAGAACCCTAAAAAACCACTAAAGGAACATATTTTTGGAATTGGCGCTTCTATGGATCTTGACAAGAGCTGTCCAAAGACATACTTGGTTACTTGAAATGAACTAGCCCTGTCAGGTCCTTGAACACATATACACTGACACACAGCAAACTTGAAATTTGGTAGTATAGCCTTTAGTCACATGCAAAAGGGATTCCACTGGAGGACAAAGGGGAGGTGATGGATTCAACTCCATTAATTACATTTGGGGACTGTTTTTTTTTTTTTTTTCATTATTTCAATATTCTAAGAATCCCAGGATAGCTGGAGTTAGGAAGGGCTTCAGCAGTCTTTGTGGTTACTAGCACAGGCTCTGGAGTTAAATGGGCCTGCATCTGCCCCCTGCATTCTATCTTTTGTAGCTTTGTGACCTTGGACACCTGAAGTTTTGTGTGCCTGAGTTTTATCGCCTGTGAAATGGAGGGAAACAGGAATGCAGTCACAGCCGAGGGCATGTTGGAGGATTAATTGCCTAAGCATTGCACTTGCCTCCAAAAATGAGGGCCATCTGAATAGACAGTGTCTTCCTCACTGTTTCCACTCTGGGATGTCTCTGTATTTCTCACAGTATCTCCTTCTGTTTGTTTACATTTTCTTTTTTGCTTTATATCCTCTGGTGTCCAGGATATCTGGCCATTCCTAGGAGTTCTGCTCACACCTTTTAAAAAAAATCGTGTTTTATTTAACACTAATGTTTCTTCCACCTTGAACAGGACCTCTAGTTTTAACTTGATGCTCTCTTCCAGGGAATTGCTTACTCTGCAATCGCTCTGCATTCAGCATGTGTGATAGCATTGAGCCCCACACCAGGGTGGCGTGTCCTTGAGGATGCCTACGTTGTGGTTGACACCGCAGCCCTGGCTGAGCACAGTGTCTGAACTGCTGGGAAACAGCCTGGTCCTATCCGTTAATGAGAATGAATTTGCCTGGTTTCTTCAGCACAGCTGCAGAGTGGACCTCTGAGCACACAAGTTCATAGAAACGTGTATATAAACGCACTCCTCCTTGGAATACTCACAAATAACAGCTCTAAATCAATCCTTTTACGATATAAGTGATGGGATAAGGTCCATGCCAATGGCTTTCCACATCATGTTGTGGAGAGAAAAAAAAATTAAGAAAGTAACTGCCTTGGTTGTCCATCTATTATATAAATCTATTTTCGGTATATTTTGTGGTTGATTCTCCAGGAAGGAAATCCATGCACAGAAGGTGTATGAGACACTAAAGTGCTGACATGTAATACTCCTCCAGTGTTGAAGATTATTTTGAGAGGCCAGGACAAGCTGGAGAAAGTGTTCTAGTCCTAAATTAACTCATCTGCTGAACAACAATGTATGATCACTGCAAATAGCACAAAAGATATATCCAACAAATTGTCCTAAAACAGATCATATGGTACCTTTATTGATTTTAATAATCTGCCTACAAAGCAGCCAAGAGCAGGGTGCTCAGATGATGACATTACTCTACCCTGAGTGGACTAAAGTGGGTGGAGTACCTGGGCCAGATAATAAGCGACTTTGCAAAATTCGTCAAGGGATTGACATATCTGGAGATTTCAAAGCAATGAATAATATGCTAATTTAGCAATATGCTGAATTGTCCTCTTAATGTTATTTTTTTTCCTAAACACAACTGTTTCCCTAATTGTATCCTGCCCAGCACTCCATCTTCAATTATTGCTTAAATAATCAGATTTAATCTATTAAATTTCATTTTCTCTTTCACATTGTTCCCAGCTCTGATGTTGTATCTGGGATGGTTTTCATGCCATCCTCTGGACCTTGATGTAGCGCCCTGATGCCGTGGCACTTGAGGTTAGCATCCTTAGAAGGTTCAGCCCTCAGTCCCACAAGGTGTGAGAGGAGGTCCCACCCAAAAGTGTGAGGGGGATGAATCAGCCCATGATGGACATGAGCTTAGGCTGCTGGTGGACAGTTCTCATGGAGATCACAGAAGTCAGAGTCCTGTTGGGCTGCTGGGCTTGGTGCTCAGGCAGAGTGGAAAAACTCATTAGCTTGGCTTAATTAGAGAACTTCCAAAGTGCTTTAATGTCAGCCTGCTTCCTACCACCTCATTAATGTATTCAAAAGATTTTTACACCTTTAATGTGGGAATGATTTTCTTAATTCTCTCAGCACCGAAATGCCACAGAGTCAAGCTAGCGAGCTAGGGAGCAAACAGCACAATTATGTCAGTGGAAGTTGCAAGTCTTTGAACCCATAGCATTTGGTATTATGAAAGATGAGATTTTGGACTCAGTTTTCTGTTTATGCTACACAAAGGCAGGTGGTTTGGCGCCATTACAGTTATTAAGACCACCTTCCTTTTCCAGTGCATTTTGCAGTTTTTAGGAATCTTCTCCATCAACCAGTAGAGTCTCGGAAGATGCTAAATGCAGATTAGAGGCAGATAGCATTATCTTCGTTCCACAGATGAGATATTAAGGCTCGGAGTCAGAGACTGCACAGGGAGGCCAGTTCAGTGCTTTTAGAGTTGACAACGGGAACATAGACCTCAAGCCAAAGTGAGTGAGATACTGTCCTGTCAGGAATAAATAGGAGCTTTGGGAGACCAAGCTGGTTTTGAGGGAAAGGTGGCAGAGTTGTTTTAAGATCTGTTGTGTCTGGAGAACCCCGCATGGGGTGAATATAGTCTCTCAGCAACCCCTTGCTGTAAAGGCAGTGTCTCTTCAACCAGCTGCCACTGAGCGTTTTTGTCTCATCAAGATCTTCCTGAGTTAGCCTGAGAGATTATGTCAGTCCATCCTGAATATACATCTAGGGTCCTCTTCTCTCCTATTCCACAGAGCCCAACACAGTCATAGATAGCACTGGCTTCATATTGTGCTTTCCTATCCTTGGTCTTGTTTGATGTCCACAGCACTTCCGGGCAACTTGAGCTACTGCCTGTCTCCTATCAGTTAGGAGATGGAACTCTGTTAAGATACACAATGTACCCAGTGACACAGGGCTTGACCAATTTTCTCAAGCCTCTATGACATTCTTCACTTGATTCTCTCCATGACTTTCTTTCCCTACCCCAGGGAACATGAAAGAGCCTTCCTATGACCCCTTGAAAATCTAACATGTATTTCGCTATGATAGATGTTCTTATGCATATTTTCATTATTGTATTTCCCATTTGTTCTTGAGCCCTTGTTACACCGCTAACGGTAGGGGTACAGTCAGAGTGGCAAGTCGCCCATAGCCCCCTGCATACTGGGACATAACATGTTTGCACTGTGGGAACTGTATTGCCTGAATGGTCAAGCACCCCCACGCTTCATAGGTGTTCCCTGGTTCCTGTCACATTAAGGTGTTTTTAACCTTAATTTGGAGGTGAGAAATGTAACATGAGTCTTTTCCTGGGAGCCTTAAAGGCAATGAAGAAGATGAAGTACATGAACTAGTGATGATAGTTGTGTGACTCCATACTGTGGAATCACAGGTGGTCCTGCTGTCAACCTGAACACTGAAGTTACAAATGTAACACAGTTACAATGTGACTGGGTGTACAGACAGGGGTGTTTCTCAAAAGCCCTGAGAGCAGACAGAACTCCTTTTCAGAAAGGGGAGCGCTTTCCTTTTGAGCACAGGCGAGGGCAAGCGGGGGCTTTTTTGTTGGCTCTTGTTGAAATGTTGGAAAGGATCATTGTGCAGTTGACTCATGTGCGTCTTGAAGAAAAGGCACTGGTTACTAGGAGAGAATGTGAATTTGCCATCATCCCTGTGTTTCCCGTCCTTCTTACTAGGTTGCAACTCTGCAGAATGAAAAGCTTTAGTACTGGATTTGCTATGGTCTCCTGTGCTGGGAACTGTGTGTTAGATGGTGAGATGAGAGCGGCATCTCACCACCTTCACTTGTTTCTTCATCCTGTGAACAAAATGGCTACTAAGGAGGACAGAATGTCCATGTCACTTAGGAGGTCTCCAGGGAGGTCTGGAAGCTACTTTGCCTCTTCCAGTAGTTTTTTGTGGTTGTTTTAAAGGAAAGTATGAGCAAGTCAGATGGCACTCAACTAAAATCAAAGCTGAGAACACTGATCCATGGCTGTAGAGTCATGGTCTGTCGGGATGCATAGGCTCTCATGGTCTTTGGCATGGCACAGCAGTGTGAATATCATTAACAATGATAACAGTGTATCACACTGGAAAAGAGGGCTCATAACTTGAACTTGCTCATCTCATACAGGTGATCGCCCTGGGTGGATCCCTACTCACTATGTATCTCAACAAAATCCTTACACAAATGATCAATTAGTACAAATATGTGTCAGCCCAGCAGGCTTGTGAAGAGATGGCAGGGAAGAACGAATGAAGAAGAGGCTGCACATTGATCATATGAGGCCTCTGCAGCCAGGAATCTCTGAGCAGGCAGGGCCTCTCCAAGTTTAGTCTCATCACCCGTCATTTGGCAACGGGCTTGTTTCACTTTTCGGAGAAAAAAAAGAATCTGAATGAAAGTGTGCCAAGGCTTCGTATGTACACTTCTTCAACAAATGAAGAAGAAGAACAACAATAATAATAATAGTAACTAACGAGTCATCTCTAAAATAACCTAGACTGTGTAAGGGGGAGGTGGCATCAACACAACAAGGAAAAGCAGAACATAAGAGGGAAGGTGACTGTGGTACCGAAGACCCCAGGACTAAACTCAGAACATCAAGTCTCAAGGAAGTGCTTATCTCATGATCAACTCCTAAACACATGAGATGTTAGCCAGGAACCTTGAGAAAATAAAAAAAAAAAACAAAAAAAAAAACAAAGGAGATATCACATTGATGTTTATATATACAAAGTGATTCCATCAAGTGAGAGTATTGCTATGTTTATTCTGCTCTCTTTTAAAGAGCAAATTTAAAGTTGGAGGGCGTTAAAATAATTTTAAATATTAGATGGCGTTAGAAGCCTTTCTATATCAATTTCCCTGTAATGAATCTATGTATCTATGTGGCCTGGAGGGAAAAAAAAGCCTCTTCCTAGCTTTCTGACTTTTCTTCTAGTGCTTGACATGGGGTGAGCAGTTGGTGGGAGGGCTTCATAACAATTTTTCTATGTATGAGAGTTATAGAATATTGGTTTTCTTTAGGGGCACAGTGGCCAAATAAAAGGATGCAGCTCAAGGAGACTCTGGATCCCTCATGGGTGACTTCTGAATCTTTGTATGTCAGGCTAGTGCACTCATCCACTGACTTATAACTGCTGTAAACAGTTGCCCATATACCATGAGGTCCCTGAGGGCAGAGGCCATGCTGTAAATGTTCTGTCTTCATCACCTGTTCTTAGCTTGCCACTACATCTTAACTAGTAAGTCTTACTGAAGAGAAGACACTACATGGATCACACTGAAAGAATGGTCCCTGGTACGGATCATGGAGAGATTTGGGATCTTGAAACGTTTCTGTATCTGCTAAATATAACCTCAAGATTTACTTTTAGGGAGCCGAGTCTTCTTCAGTGTGCTTCTGCAGACATGAACGCTAATGCTGATTGCTAGTGTCTATTTTTTGCACTGTGCACAGGTACTTTCCCCAACACTTACCTGTCATATCATCTAATTTACAGAGCAGTGTTTAAGCTGCTCTCCCAGACAAGGAAGCCCAGATTGGCAGAAATGATGTAACCAACCCCAGAAAGGGGGTCAGGGTGTGGTTGGACAGAATTTGACACCTAATCTATTTGACATGCATCTTACCCACTCTGTGATCTATGAGTTGCAGTATTTTATTTGGGGAAGTACACTTGTCCAGAGTCACAATTCCATGGAAGACCCCAGGCTCTTTCAGAACTGTGTTCATTTAAGAGAAGTTGGGGTGGGGTGATCAAAGAGCAGGCCACTGAGTTCATGTCAGAGACATCCCCTGCTCCCCTTACTAGGGAGCCCACATAGAAACTGAGCTCCCTACTGGCTACAACCGAGCTGGGGGTCTAGGTCTTCTCCATGCATCAGTCTCTGCAGGTGCCCATATACCCAGAGTTTGTTGGTCTCCTTGCAGAGCTCCTGTCCCCTGTGTGTCTTTCTACATCACCCCTTCTTCCATAAGACTCCATGCGCTCTGCCCAAAGTTTGCCTGTGAGTCTCTGCATCTGCTTCAATACCCTGTTGGGTGGAGCCTTTCAGAGAAACTCTATGCTAGGCTACTGTCCTGAAAGGAAGAGGATCCAGTCCTGATGAGATTTGATAAGCTAGGGTCAGATGGCAGGGGAGGAGCACTCCCCCTTTCAATGGACTAGGGGAAGGGGGAAGTGGGGAAGACGGAGGAAGGGTGGGACTGGGTGTAGATGAGGGAGGGGCCTACAATCAGGATATAAAATGAATAAATTTTAAAAAAGAAAGTTAAAGATTAAAAAAAGAGAGAGAGAAGTTAGGCTCCTTGGAATCTTACTGAAATATTAGGCTTCATGCTTGAATAGAATGTTTGATCCAATAGTGGTTTTTAAAAAGCCCACAGTTTTCTTAGTTTAGTTTTTCTTGTTATGATAAAGACCATGACGAAAAGCAACTTGGAGAAGAAAGTGCTTATTTGCTTTACATATCCCAAGTCACAGTCCATTGAGTAAGGGCAAGGTAGGAACTCAACACAGGAACCTAGCAGCAGGAACTGAAGCAGAAGCCAGGGACAAATCCTGCTTATTAGCTTGCTTCTGCTGGCTCACTCAGCCTTCTTTCTTATGCCACCAGGATCTCCTGACTGGAGAAAGACTGCCTAGAGTGGACTGGATCCTTGCACATCAACCATCAATTAGGAAAAGGCTTCACAGGTTTTCCTTCAGATCAGTGTGTTGGAGGCACTTTCTCCATCAAGGCTTCCTCTTCCCAGATGAATCCGGCTTATGTCAAGCTAAAGATTAGATAGATTAAATAGATAGCTAAATAGATTAGAAGATAGATAAAGAAATAGATACATAAATAGATAACCAGGACAATGGAATTAGGATGCATTTTTCAGCTGGATAGTCAAGAATTCTGGTGAAAGGACCATGCATGGAGATAACCTAGAACCCCTGCACATATGTAGCCCATGGCAGCTCAGTCTTCAAGTGGGTTCCCTAGCAAGGGGAACAGGGACCATCTCTGACAGGAACTCAGTGGCTGGTTCTTTGATCACCTCCCCCTTGGGGAGGAGCATCCTTACCAGGCCACAGAGGAAGACAATGCAGACAGTCCTGATGAGACCTGATAAGCTAGGGTCAGATGTGGACTGGGGGAGGGGCATGGGAGGAAAAGAGGGAGGGAGGGTAGGGTTGGGAGGGGGGAGGGAGGGGGCTACAGTTGGGATACAAAGTGAATAAATTGTAATAAATAAAAAAATATATGAAAAAAAAAAGAATTCTGGTGAGAAAATAACAGCCACTTCTCCCTGTTTTCCACATACTGGCTACTATAGCTGCAGGTATTAGAGGGTAGAGAAGACTACATACTAGCCACAATAGGAGGGACAGGAAACAAAGTGCTCAGCTCCCTCTACCTTAGGGATATCTGTAATCTGGGAAATCTATCAACTGCCTCTTTGTGTTTCACTCTAACTGGTTTGTACTCCATCATTTGGGAGCCTCTTGGCTTCTGGGGCACTTCAAAGGCCAGCACAGGCAAAGAAGCCAGGGGTCCTGTGCCTTGTCTGATTCTGGCAGGGACCTGCTTGCTGACCAGCACTGTGCTCACCGATGAAGACGCAGACCATTCCCCAGGAAATATACTACCTTCAAAGTATCACACGTCCACAAGAAACGGCTGCTGCTATTCACGAAAGCTGGGAATTCTGATCAACGTTAGATGTCCATGAAAAAACATTTATTGAGAAAATGTGTGTACACAGAAGAATATTACTCAGTCTTTACGAATCGTTGAATTCTTGACTTTGCAGCATCAGTCTGGAGGGCATAGTTAAGTGAAACAAGCCAGGCCCAGAAAGACAAACACCACAGGGATGACCTCACTCTTGTGTGCAATCAAAACAAGCTGATGTCATAGATGTAGAGCAGGAGAGTGGTAATCAGACAGTGCCGAGAGGAGAAGGTGGGGAGCTCCTGGCGCATGCATAATAGGTTAGAAAGAAGACGTTCTTTCTGGCACTCTAAAGCTTAACTGTGCAGCTACGGCGAACATGACAGCATGTATTTCCAAATAGCTACCGGAGGAGAAGAATCGGAATGTTCTCACAATAAACCGGCAGAGGTTACGGTTACACTAAATGCCACTCTGATCATTACACAAAGTAATGTTTTTTAGCTAAACCATGTTGCACCTGAAAAATATGTACACCTATTATGTGTCGAGTGAAAAAGAAAAACCATAATGAAGTTTAGAAGAAAAGTAAGTAACAGACAGTTGGCTGACTTTTGTTTGCTGCTTGGATCTGGCAGATGGGTGTGGGCAGGAAGGTTTGGGACCTCAACAGACTGTGACCATCAGTGGGTGTTGGTGACCATTCCTCCCCAGTGCTGGAAGATGGTCACCTTGTCCTTGTGAAGATCAAACTGGGAATCCTTAAGTTCTTCCATCAGGGAGTACAGCAGAGCCTGAGGGAGAGAGTTTTCAGAGAATGGAGAATACAGTGGTGGTGTCGTTCTGATTCAGGGGAGGTGAATCTGACTGGCCAGTCAAAGGTTTCATTCCCTCTTCTGTGTTTGTCTGTCTGCAGTGGCAGAGATGAACGGCAATTTTTGTTGTTTTGTTTGTTTGTTTGGAAAGTAATTTATTCTGAAATACTTTTAAAAATTAAATAAAAATGTTAAGAGTAAGCAAAGAATGTCAGCGTTTTCTTTCTTAAAAAAATTATTATTTATTACAATTTATTCACTTCGTACCCCTGCTGTGGTCTTGTAATGAGCCCTTCCTTCTTCATCATGATGGGTGAGGAACAAAATGTCCATAGACTGCCATCTGGTGGTCATGATTTGTCAGTGCAGCTTGAATTAGCCTCTTCACTTAGAAAAGGGTTGGCATGCTGCCAGTCGTAGCAATGCAACAATGAAAAAATATGGTTCCTGGCCTTGAGGAACTCAGAGTCTAACGGAGCAAACTGGCATGTGGGCATTCTAAGTAAAAGGTGCAAAGTGTTATCAAAGCACAGGCCTTCTGTCTGGAAGCATGGGAAAGAATGCCTTTGAGTTGAGTCTTGAAGCATCCCTTACAGGACTCCTGTGACAAAGAGGACGGGGCTCGCTCTAAACACAGTGCACATCTCTGCCAGGCATCTTAGATGCTTGGTCAACACCTGACTTACTGGTAAGGAGTATGGGAAAGAAGGGACAGGGAAGAACTGAGACAAAGGTAATGGCAGACTCCAGGAGCCATGAAAGGCCTCAACAAGGCGACGGGTCTACTCTAGAGCATTAAGGTAGAAGATAACTGGGTCAGATTTTGGTGACAAAGGTGTGGGTCCCCCCAGTGTCTACACATAAGCTTCCCAAATATTCATCAGTGGAAGCCCCTTATTTGAAATAGATAAAAACAGAGTTTGTAGGCCAAAAATCATCAGTGACGCATGCGAACACTTTTGACAAGGCAAAAGTAGAGCCACACTTTGTAACCACTGCTGTGGGAGGGGAATTCTCACCTAATATGGTCAGCCCCCTGAGCATTAGAGTCTGCTAAGCCCTGTCTAGCCTACAACATAGGATATTTATAAATCAGGGCCGAGACCTTATTCACCTTTTCTAGAGATGTTCTAGGTATTTAGCTTTATGGTCATCTCTGTTCTATTGATCGGTTTTCAAACACAACTTGCACCTGCCCCTCCCCCAAGCCCTAGCTCCTAGCTTTGTTTCGGGAGAGGAAGGTGACCATCACCCATCCCTTGAGTCTCTGTTAAGCATCTTTTCTCTGCCATCCCCATGTATCAATTCACACTCGGCATCTGCAGCTTAGGTGTCGTCTTCAACCCACAGACAGTCTATGACGAGGTTATGAGAAGCAATGCCTTGTACCTTCCTGCCGCATTCCTTCTAAGAACCGCACTTCGTAAGCACCCAAGTGCTGTCTGCAGGATGTCTGCATGACTCCAGTTTGCAGGAGTTTCTATTTGGTGACAGCGTGTGGCTGTTGCTCCGTATTTGCCACAGGTGAGAAATCTCAGACCAGTATCTGACCTCTGAGGGGCCTCTGGATGGGCGAAAGTGGTCTCATTCCAGAATGCACTTTCCAATGGAGACCACAAATTCCCATCCACAAAAGCAGTGTTTCCTCTGACTGTCGATTCTGTTCCTTGTTACTGTTCTGTTACTCACGCTTTTCCCACTCAGTCTGCCCCGCAGGGTCAGTTTGCTCTCACTTTCCCACATAGCTTCTCTGTTTCAAGGCTGTGTCCGGAACTGCCTCCTTCTCGCCATCTGGCCACTATCTGCCATGCCTTCCCACCCGGCCCCCACCCTGGCTCGGAGGCCTTTGCACAAAGATGCTAACTCACTCAGTGACTTTTCCCAGTGTGTGCCTTTGTGCACAGTGTGCGCCACGTGGCCGAATAACTATGTTGACAATGAATCTTCCTTAGGTTCATTATTATTTCCCTGAGAGCTCCTAGGCCGCAGAGTTCTTTTATATGGCCACTGCCAAGTTCAATAAACATTAAGCAAGCAAATATCACACTTTACAGCTAATGCTTTGGGGCTGTTCTGGCCTTCATGGAAATGTAATACAGCCTCTTGCTCTTGATGGCTAGAGGCAAGGCACTGGAACAGGAGACTCAGCAAGACTCTTCTATTCATTCTATTCAGTTGTATAACTTCATTTCCAGGCCTGTCACCCTGCAGCAAACCAAACCCTTCAGAGCAAGGAAACTGTAGTGCTTGCCCTGTGCCCTGACCCACAATATATTATCAGCTGTCTTTTCAACGGAATTTCACTTGTAAGGATCCATTTGAACCTTGAAGCATCAGTACAGTTGCTTCAAAATAAGGTGGTTGCACATTTCTTTTTCTTCTTTCTGGAAACATTTCAATTGAGATTGAGTGGATCTGGGTTTCCTCCCCTCTTGCTGCTGTTGCTCACCTTTCTCTGAGGCTCCCTAAGGACAGATGAACAGACATGAGTAGAGAAATGGACAAGGCTAGATCATCTTTAGATGGCCACGCCTCTCCCAGGAAAGTGCTGGGAGTCAAGACCTCAGTCATCCCATCTTTAATGAGTAAGGCCTGACTTTGATGTTCTAGAATTTCTTAGATGTTCTAGAATGCTTTAATGATGATGATGATGATCACTGATTTGGTCTCAACTATCCCTCTTCCACTCAAAAAAAAAAAAGCTCAAACTTTCATGGATGGTTAAAACTGCTTAGTGATTTTCAACCAAAAATAATTGAGTGCTGATTTTATTCTCTTTTGATGATGCCATGAAAGTGCAGGCAAACAATTCACAACCAAAGTGCCTGTCCCTCTTGCCATGTATCTTTGGCACTTCGGTAGACTGACATCTTCAAAGGATCCAAGGGGGTGTTGTGGACACAGAACACAGTCTAAATACGCAGATTCAGTATAAAGAATAAAGCAGTTTGGGAATCCCAGAAAGTGGGGAGACTGGTCTGATTTCCCAGCTTTAGTCTTCTTACTCCAGCTGCAGAGTGTGCAGCCAGTACAGCAGAGACACACTTCAGAGACACCAATCTGACCCCAAATACGATAACACTTTTGGGTAGCAAAGGGCTTTGGAAGGGGACATAACTTTGTCTTTTGTTCCTGATAGTGTTAAGCTCCTTCAGTTGTGAGGAAGAGATTTGTTCCTAGGACACACACATGTAGAAATAGGCCCCTTCAGCTTTACCAAGAGCCAAATAAGCCTCACACATCAGGTCTCCCAGTACACTTCTCTAGAAGGGAATGTAATCTAGCACCAAGAGATGTACTGGCTGTGGTCTGCTCTGGGGGTTGGAGGGGCCAGGGCCCGGGTTTCCAGTCTTTTTGTAAAACTGTTGTTAAGATTGTTTTTGTTTTTTCTGTGTCTATGATATATGTGAGCCTTCCATAGTGCCTGTGTGGAGGTCAGAGGACAACTTTGTGTGTCTGATTCACTTTCCCTACCTTTGTATGGGCTTGGGGGTTGAAGCCAGGTTATCATGCCCACTGAGCCAGTCAGAGGCCAAGCTCTTATTCCTCTGTTTCCTCCTCAGCGTGCCTCAATTCTCTGACAGTTTCTGCCTCTCTTAGGATCTATTCTTTTCTCTTTGTACCAGCAAGCCTCACCGTTTATTCTACATTAAGCTATCTAGAAAGATGTAATTTGATTGTTACGGCTGATTGCCATGGCCCCCTAATTGGCAAGTTTTCCTTCAAGTCACACCACAGTTGCCAAGTACTCTGCTTTGGCAATCTTTGGCACATGAACATTTTGCTTTACTAAAATTTCTTTTAGCATATTCATGTAGCCATTTCTTTCTTTTGTAGAGATTTAATTTGGTTTAAATTAAGTGTGTGTGTGTGTGCTTTTGGAGGCCAGAGGCATAAGATTCCCCTGGAGCTGTGGTAACAGTTAGCTGTCAATAACATGTGTGCTAGGAACTGAATTGAAGCTTCTGAATGAGTAGTAGTACACACTCTAACCCCTGAGCCATCTCTACAGCCCCTACATGGCTATTGCTAAGCTAGCTGGGGTTGTCACCTCTAAATACAGACTGTACACTAACCATTTTCTTACAAGATGTAATTGTGGGAGAGTCACACTGTCTACCAGGAGTGTTTCCGCTGGTGACATGAAAAGCTAGGAACCAGCAAGGATTTTTTTTCCTGCTGTTTCCATAGCTACTTTATGAATATGGTGTCATATGTCTTAGAAGAAAAATACAAGAAAATATAAAATATATACAGCACAAACCTTTGTCTAAAAGAACATGTTTTCTGGCAGTCACAGTACATGAAGGACAGTGTGGGGTGCTAGATAACATACTGTTTGCAGTTGCTGGAAGTGAACAAACCATCATTATTCATTGAGCTTCACCATAACTTGCCACGCTCAGATAGCATTCTTTAAAATAAATACTTTATTTCCAATCATATGCTTATCTATACTGGAAGTTTTGGTTTCTTTAAAAACTTAGGTATGTTATGTAAATATGTTTTTCTTTTAATCCAAGTGTGAGATATGGGACTGCCTTAGTTTATCCACAACTGATAACAGCTTCATGTGGCTCAGAGAGGGGTGTGGTCTCTACCAGCTGGAGTTAGGGGAATTCTGAAGACCCTGGGAAAATAGCACAGCCACAAGAGACTCTGAGAGAGGCAAGGACTCATCGAAGGATGCTCTGAAAGAGGGGAGGAGATCTTCAAGGAGATGGAGGAGGAAGAAGGCTGCTTGTTTGTCCTGCTGCGTTTGCTGTCATTACACTGTGAGATATCCTGATGACTGAGTTGGTATTTTCCCAAAGAACCCGACGACACTAATCAGCCGGAACTAAGTCTAAAGAGATCTATGTCCCCTTTCCCTTCTAACCTTCTTTAACTCCTACCTAAGATTGGGGGGTTGGAAGAGTGGTAGAGGTTCAAGGAACCCCCAATAAAGTAAAGTTTAAAAAAACAGCACCTCTGTCAAGATCTGTTTTGTTTAGGATACTGCAAGAACAGACCCTAAGAAGGGGTCATGTGTGTTGAGGATATGCCCAGAAATTTCTCAGGAGGATAGGATCAGGATACGGAAGGGAAGGCTGGACTAATGGTATGATCTTCTGAGAGAGACAGCCCTATTATGAGCCACAAGAACTCAGCCACACTGGATAGTTGCCTCAACCTGATGGAAGTCATCTGCACTTCTGAATTCTGGGTCTGTTGGTTCATGGGTGTATGAAGTCAGGCTTCCAATAACGCCTTGTGTTTTGGGTGAACCTGTTCCCATTAGTCCAAGGTAATTCCTCTACACTCAAGTGAATAAACTGTAGCTGTCAGGAGGTGGACATACTAACACCCACTATATTGCTCCCTCTAAGTGTGCCATGGGAATCCCAGCTGGAGAAAAATATTGGGAGGTACAGAAGGCTAACTGATTAGACTGGGGGCAAGAGCAGATATGGATCATGGGCGTAAGCCAAGTAAGCTCAGCGGTCAAGACTGCAGAGATTCAGCACCTTGGGATGCTTCTTGTCTATAATTGATTGACTTTTACAACATCATACCTGGGTGCCATTGGGCATTACTGTACTCTTCTGTACTCTTCTTCATTGCTAGCTACACAGCTTTGGGCAGAAGCACCTGGTTGGCAGTCTAGTTCACATGTTGACAGTCATGTACTATAAGTGGATAGTTGTTGGAGTACATTGTGTGAAGGGGTATCTCTGTATATTCAGTTATTGATTGTTCAACCTACAAAGAGCTAAGTCCGAGCCAGATCTTGGTAATGTTATTTCTATGGCCCATCAGCAGTTTTATATATTGTAAATATTTATCTTTCTTCATTTGCCCATTGGTTCTAATAAAGATCTAATGGCCAGTATCTGGACAGGAGGTAATGGGTGGAACTTCTGAGGGAGGGAGGAAGGGACAGCAAGAAAGAGAGAGGAAGAGAGAGAGACAGAAAGAGACACAGACAGAGAGACAGAGAGAGACAGAGATGCTGAGAGAAGAAAAGAGGCTTGGGAGAGTCATCAGTGGACATGGAGGTGAGTGAGTGGACTGCAGCAGAGAAGAGAGGTAGAACTAGCCACATGCCAGGCTATAATGCCAGGATTAGTTGAGTTAAGCTAGAAAGCTAGCTGGGGACTGCCCAGCAAAAAGACAAAGCTTTTAAACTATATTAAAAGATTGCATATCATTATTTTACTGCTGGCAGGTCCAAGAGAGTCCCACTACAGAGAGTAAGGTGGGTCTTTTCTTCTACATGTTGGGAAGGCACAATGTCTCACAAATTCCTCTTGCTGTGGTCACATCCTCAGGAGGAAGTCAAAGAGCTGTGAGCTGAGAAGGAAACTCTCATTGGTGGCCAGAATACCCAAAACTTGCAAATTAGGTTGGGACATCTCCTTTTATATTTGTGGAATGAAGGTGATGTGAAGTAACCTTATTAATCCATTTATCCCACTCAAACCTGTGATGGAGAATGATGGAGGGGTAGACAGCCATGGTAGCAGGTAGCACCATGGAAGGAGTATGAGGAGATACCTGCATTATGGAGAAGAACAGTTCTCATTTGATTGGTTAAAGTTGGTCTTGCTATGACAATGACATCAGAATAACGACATGAAGAGGAAAGGGAATAAAAATGAGTGACATGGGAGTAGAGGACTAGGAGTGGTAATAGTAAGAAGAAAGGGAATGAGTGATATGGGAGCAAAGTGCTAGGAAGAGAGAAAACAGAAGCCTGATCTTCCGGAGGCACCAGATCACCTGGTATGCTCAAGGATGTGGAGAGAAAGCAATGTGGTAGATGATCGAGGAGAGAACAGTGGGAGGATATAAAGGGGGAGGTTGCATCCTGGGAACTTCAGAGCTCATACGAATCTCTGGATAGAAGACTGACACGATCAAACTTATATTTGTAAGAGTGAAGGTTACGAAGACAGCTACTCTAATTCGGAGGTTACTGCAATGAACACTGAGTGATAACAGAGGCTAGGGTTAGGCAGTGTCTGTAGATGCACTGTAAAAATAGCAAGAATGTGACTGGGCAGTGGGCTGAATGTCCATGCCCTGATACCTGAAAACTGTAAGGTAAGTAAGACTTTGCAGATTCAATTAAATCAAAGATCTCAAGTTGAGATTATTCTGGAGTTTGGTGAACTTAATGTGGTCTTAAGGGTCATTGTAAGAGGAGAACAGTAGAGTTAGAATGAAAAGGTAATGTTTTATAGTGGTCAGGATGAGGAATCAACTTAACTGATCATCAGTGGGTAAATTGATAACACAGGGAAGGAGGATTGGAAGCAGGGAGGAATGGGGAGAGAGAGAGAGAGAGACTCACACAAAGACAAACACATAGAGAAACAGAGAAAGTCACAAAGACACAGATATGGAGACAGATACACAGAAAAAGAAACAAAGAAGAATGTAATTGAATCTTAAAAACAAAGGAAATCTTGTTATTAGAAAGACTGTGGATAAGCCTGGAGGACATTTCACTAAGAGACACAGTACACATAGTGGTACAGAAGACCTTATTGCATGGCCTTATGTTTATGTGAAATCTAAAATTGTTGAACTAATCGAAACAGTGGAATTAAGTTAACAAGGATTTGGCAGGTGAGAAAAATGAGAAGCGGAGTGCACAAGCTGTGGATATTTAATGCCAGCCACAATGACTTAGACTTAGTTAAATCAAATATTTGAAATCTGAAAGAAAAAAGAGTGGGTCTTAAGTGTTCTTTTTTACAAAGTATCTATGAGTGAAGTAATGTACATTTTACTTAGATTGATTGCAGTAATTATTCCACAGGGCAAACCTATATTCAAATATCACACTGCCCTTCTTAAATATATACAATTTTAAATTTCTATTGTACCTCAGTGTGGCCAGAAATAATAAAGAGTGAGGATGGTAGAAGCAATGGAATGATACACTGCTACCTCTGATGATGGAGGGACTAAAAGCCAAGAAAAGAAGTTGGCTTCTCAGAGCTAGAAAAATCAAAGAAATTATTTTGCAGGTCCCCTAGGAGTGCAGCCTTGTAGGTAATAATCTTTAGAAGAATTAAAGGGGGAAACGGAGTAGTTTTCATTCATTATCTTTGTTGTGATTTGTTATAGCAGAGAGAAGAACCAGATACATGCTTAGGAAGTAGAGCCAACAATGTTTACTGATAACAGGGTAGAGATGTGAGAAGGAGTCAGAGGTGTGATATGTTTCTGAGGAAACAGTTGGAAGGATGGAATGTCTTCCACTTCAGTGAAAAAAGGCCTATTCCCAAGGGCATTGTCCAAGTCCATCCAGCTAGGTGCCCTCCATTCAGAATAAAGCAAGGATTAATCCAGAACAACCTTCCAGCTTTGTAGCTAGGTGGAGTTCTTCATAGACACCACCCCATGCTGATTTAATACAATTATTGGCACTCACTGTACAGCCCCTGTTCAATAGTCCTTCCTCTGGTGGCTACAGGAAGCACCAAATCTGAGACTAGGCATATGTATTTGGATCATAAAATTTACTTGGAGGGAAACTGTGTTGATTGGAGGCCCCAGCTGTTCAGCTTGTGAGGCTTTCAAAATGAGAGACAGATTTCTAAGACCATCACTTAAAACCAACATACTTAAGATTATCCTTGGCATTTTCTGCTTGAGTGCCCTAGTTGCCTACCCTGTCTTAGGTCTCCAGCTTGTCACAGAGATAACCCACTCTCAGTTTCTCTTTTCTCCACTAACTAGACTAGTCTCCTATCAGAAGGAGGGGAACAGCAACCCATGCACAAAATCTTACTCTGTCTACAAGATGTGCAGGGATAAATATAGGGCAGTTAGAATAGAAATTAAGGGAATTCCCAAACAATGCCTGGCACAACCAAAGACCCACCCTTTCAGAGAGTGCCAACCCCTGACACTATGAAGGAAGCTTTGCTAAACTTGCAGACAGGGCCTTATAGAGTTGTCCTCTGAGAGGTGCCACCTAGCAGTGACTCAAAACAGATGCTGAGACTCACAGCCAAATGTAGGGCATCTTGTGGAAAAGTGGAAGGAAAGAAAAAAAGGAACTGGAGGTGATAGGAGCTCCACATGAAGATGAACAGAACCAACTAACCAGGGCACAGAGGGGCTTGCTGAGACTGAAGCATCAACCAAGACCCATGCATGAACTGGACTTAGGCCCCCTTCAAAGATGTAGTCAGTCCTATAGTAAGGGAATTGGAAACTGCATTGGACATGGACTCACTTGCCAGCTTTTTAATCACTCTCCCCTAGCAGGAGTGCCTTGCTAGGCCACAGAGGAAGAGGACATGCTCAGTTCTGATGCAATTTAATGAGTTGGGCTTGATGGGGATGGGTGCTCCTCTTTTCTGAGGAAAAGGGAAGGGAGAGGAGGAGGGAGAGAGGGGAAACCGGAAAGGGGGAGGGATGTGACTACAACAAGGATGTAAAGTGAATTGCAGAAAGAAAATAAGTAAAGAAGGAAGGAAGGAAGGAAGGAAGGAAGGAAGGAAGGAAGGAAGGAAGGAAGGAAGGGAAGAAGAAAGAAAGAAAGAAAGAAAGAGAAAGAAAGAAAGAAAGAAAGAAAGAAAGAAAGAAAGAAAGAAAGAAAGAAAGAAAAAAGAAAGAAAGAAAGAAAAGAGTATCCTTGGCCAGTGAAATGTCACTGTAGTGTGGTAGAAGGAGCTGGAGTCTCTCACAGCCCTAAATGTGCTACTCGCATGAGATGATGCTTTTTCTGAGGCTCAGCATCCCTGCTGTACATCAAGGATGCTGCAGCCAAGGTAGGACAAGAGCTCTGGTGTGTCTGGTTCTTGCCTGCGTCTGTGGTGCATCTGTCAGAGGCTTGAGTGCCCAGGCATCCAGTGTTTCAGCGTTGTCTACCTCTGGTTCCAAGGAGCAGACAGGAACCAATTTCTGTCTTCTCTCTCCTGGTGTCTTATCAGGCTTTATTCTGACCATAGGTTTGCCATTGTCCAGGCTTCAGTTGGCAACCTTGTTTCTTTTCCAACTGGCCATGACTCACATGTCCATGAGACTGAGCAGGGAGGACAGACTCCTTTCGAGGGGGTCCAGGGCAGATGGTACATACCTTTTCCAGACTGAGCATGAAATGCCAGATTCAATGAGGAGGAGCCCTGCTCTGACAGGGAGCTCCAGGAGGTGGACAGAGAGGCCATGTTCCAGCCCCCTTCTGTTATGGTTCATCTAATGGCAATTTTCACAAAAGACAAGAAGAACAGGCAATGCAAGAAAGGAAGAGATTAGTGTGTGAGGGGCATAGCAAGCATCCTTGACCTTCTGGGAGGTAGTTTCCATGTAAACAAAACAAGCAAGCAAGCAAACAAACAAACCAAAAACATCATCCTGTAGCAGCTCCAGGTGATGGCATGCTGGCTTTACAGTGCCCGTCCTTCTGAATTTTGGTGCTGGCCTGGAACCTGTGGTGATAGGTGTTCTAGGTCTGCTGCTTGGGTTCCTTTCTGACTGTGGCAAACACCATGCATCTACAGCATCCAGATTGAATTACTCCTGTTGAGTATTATAGGATGAGTATTTTGGAGATTAACAAGGTTCAAATACGAGAGCAAATGGGTGAAAAGCACACCATCAATGTATTTGGACACATTGTAGATGGGCTTTCAAAGGACCACAATAAAAACAAAGATACACCTTCTGAACAAAGAACTGTTGAACGAATGGCAACATCATAGTCATTTACCAACACCATTGCAGAGTTCCCGAGGCACTTCTGACAGGAAATAGTAACCATCATTATTTTTCTGAACTTTTGATGTTCTTATCCTGTTTTTCCCCCCCTAGGGAGTTCAATAAATACGGCTTCCTTATTGTTCTCTCTGGAAGAATAGAAGCCCTTAGAATGGTGCTGTTCCTGAGAAGAAGGGCCATCACCCTTAGAAGGTCCTCAGCAGTGCCTGACCACAGCATCTGTTTCTCAGCCCATCTCACACAGCTTGTCTCTGTTTTGTTGGTCTTGCCTCCTATTCTTTATTTCCTAGCCCTATTGTCTTCCCTTCATGTTCTCTTTTCTGGAGCTCAAACTAAATGATCCTCATTTTCCGTGCTAATGTTTTACCTGTTTCTCAGGAGCTGTCCTCAAAAGCAAGCTTCATATCCTGAGAACTTACCATTGTCTTTTTGTCTCAGACAAAGAAATTTTCTTCCTCAGAGGAACTGTGAAAGCTGTTAAGGTAGTAAAGTTTATTGTCTCCAGAAATTTCTGAGGAGCTGGCAGCGGCTCCCACAATGATAAAAATGTGCTCTCCTCACCACACTTACGCCCTCCTGCCCTGGGTTTGTGCCATTTAGTGCTTACTCCTTTTTTGTTTTGTTTCAGTGCTCTAGTATATTTTACAAAATGTTCAAAATGGTAATTAATCTGAGCTATGTACCTAAAAAAAGATAAATTTTCTCGCCAACTTATGAGATAGAGATGCACACAGGCTGAGCGAGTTCTGGGAATTACAAGAGTCACAAGGAAGGATTTGGAGAAGATGGCATATTCAGCAAGTGATGGGAGAAATGGAGTTGGTGACTCAGGTAAAGAGAATGCAGAGGTGGGAAGAGGATGAAGACAACATGGAGGATGAGTTTGTAGGAGAGATTGGGAAGAGGAAAAGACAAATTCATAACCTGGCTCAGTGAATAGAAATGGCAGATAGGAAAGCTTGTATCTGCTGTGCCCTGATGCAGGAGTAGTGAGCTGATGGATTCCAGTGTTTCTGTTGTTATACCAGTACCCTGACATCAGCCTTGAGTCCCAAGCAGTAATGATCTCATTCAGTGACTGACAGAATGCCGATCTTGGTACTGATAGTGCAGTGTGGGTGGGAAATGAAAATCTGGGCATCTTGGACAAATCAGAAAATCTGGACAGGTTGTTTTCCAAGGTAGGAGTATTGCAGGTTTATACTCAACAGCTTTTGGCAAAAACTTCCACAGTGGATGGTATTTGGAAGCAGTGTTTCTATGAGAACATTTTTTTTAACCTTGGTGTAGCTCTAACCAGGCAAATCAAAGACAAACAAACAAGCTTCTAGTCTCTGAAGAAAGAAATAGAAGAAGATATCAGAAGATGGAAAGATCTCCCATGTTCATGGGTTGGCAGGATTAACATATTAAAATGGCCTTCTTACCAAAAGCAATGTATAGATTCAATGCAATTCCCATCAAATTACCAACACAATTCTTTACAGACCTTGAAAGAAAAATTCTCAACTTCATATGGAATAACAAGAAACCCAGAATTGCTAAAACAATCCTCTACAATAAAAGATCTTCTGGAAGTATCTCCATTCCTGTTTTTAAGCAGTACTATAGAGCAACAATAATAAAAAACTGCATGGCATTGCATTGAAATTGGCTGGTGGATCAATGGAATTGAATACAAGACCCAGAAATAAACCCATGCACTTATGAACACCCAATTTTTGACAAAGATGCCAAAACCATACAATGGAAAAAAGATAGCATCTTCAACAAATGGTGCTGGTCTAACTGGATGTCTACATGTAGAAAAATGCAAATAGATCCATACTTATCACCCTGTACAAAACTAAAGTCCAAGTGGATCAAACACTTCAACATAAAACCAGACACACTAAACTTGTTAGAAAAAAATTGGGGAAGAGCCTTGAGCTCATTGGCACAGGAGGCAACTTCCTGAACAGCACACCAACGGCACAGGCTCTAAGATCAACAATCAATGGGACCTCATGAAACTGAAAAGCTTCTGTAAAGCAAAGGACACTGTCATCAGAACAAAGGACAGCCTACGGATTGGGAAAGGATTTTCACCAACCCACTATCTGACAGAGGGCCAATATCCAGACTATATAAAGACTCAAGAAGTTAAACAGCAACAAATCAAGCAATCCCATTAAAAATGGGGTACAGAGCTAAACAGAGAATTCTCAATAGAGGGATACCGAATGGGAGAGAAACACTTAAAGAAATGCTCAATATCCTTAGTCATCAGGGAAATACAAATCTATGAGAACTTTATGAGCTGCAAATGATTGACAGTTGTCGATCTCCATGAGCATTTCAACAGGGTGTAAGAGAGTGTCTTTCTCACACGTAGATACTCTCTGATTTACTTCATGGTAAGTTCTAACGTTCAAATTCCAGAGGAGTGCTGTCACACAGTGACTCAACGGTGGATGTCTGGGTGGATAGGTACAGGCATCAGCTAAATGCTGAGAGGAAGGAGTGAGCTGATGGCGTGCTCATCCTCTTTGAGCTTAAAGATGCAATGTAGCACTTAGCAAAAATGTGCACTAAGTCTCCCGAAAGAAAGACAGAGATGATGGAAGGGTCCTAGGCATTCTGAACCTTCACTTGCTCATTTCTTCTTTGTAGTGGAAAAATGATCTCACGTGAGCACACGAACATTTACATACAACACACATAACATCCCACAGTCAAATTAGTTACGTAGTTAGTTGGGGCTATGTTCAACTTAATGTCATTTCTATATTCCTTGGTTTTGGTAAACTTTACTTTGAGTGCATCAGTTTGTCTCAATCCTGCTACGGAAAATACGTAGAAAATTTGTTTGCCTTGAGCTGAGGAGAAAAGAGGAAAAGTGTTTGTCATCCTTCTCCCTCTGCAACCCAAGAGAGAAGAGCTGGGCTTGATGGTGGCAACGGGAATCAAAATAAAAGAACCCCAGGGAAAGATAAAAGCTCCAAGGAAGACTGTGGGCTCTTGGCTGCCATGGGCTCACCCCAGATCTCACCCAGACATTTTCTTTTCCAGGGGAAGAGAACTTAGCTCAACAAAAGGAACATTCTCCTCAGATGCTGGCTCTTTGATCACATCCCCTGAGGGGGGTGCAGACTTACCAGACCACAGAGGAAGACAAAGAAGCCAGTCCTGATGAGACCTGATAGACTAGGGTCAGATGGAAGGGGAGGAGGACCTCCCCTATCATTGGCCTGGGGGAGGAGCATAGGAGAAGAGGGAGGCAGGGTGGGTTTGGGAGGGGGAGGGGGCTACAGCTGGGATCCAAAGTGAATAAACTGTAATTAATAAAATAAATAAATAATTTTAAATAAAAAGGAACATTCTCCCTATGTTCCTCATATAAAACAAGCAATTCTTTCTTTGAAGGGTGGCTTTAAAAATTACTTCATTATGTCACTATGGCTAGAATATAAGAGAAGGGATTGGCCTCTGCCTTGCTGCAGTGAGGCTGTGCTTTCCATTTTCACGGCTGACTGTGGACACATTATGGAACCTCATTCTGTAGTGAGATTAATGGTAGCTATCTCATGGGACAGTGGGGAGAATTTGGAATAATAAAAACTATCTGTCTGTTGACTGGTATACTGGGGGCAAGTAAGATACATCAATGTTTCCTTACTGTGTTTTGATTTTAAAATTCTATTAACTGGATGCTTAAAACATGTGTCTACAGGGGAATCCTGTGGTGTTTTGAGACATATGTACATTGTGAATTGTTAGGGAAAATATATCTACCTCGTTAAATGCGTGTTCTTTCTGTATAGTAAAAACTCAGATCCTTAGCCTACGTTTTCATCACCATGATAAAGTGCTAGAGGGTAGTAGAGTAAAAGAGGAGTGGTTTGCCTTGTTATTTGTTTTGCTTGTTTTTTGTTTCTGGGTCATGGTGTATAGCACGAGTATTTCACGGACAAACAGAATGGAAGGGCAAAGCTGCTCCCCTCAGGAATCAGAGAGAAAGAAAGGGTGAGGACAAGGTCTACTTGAAGTCCCACCCCAATGACCAAATTCCTTCAACAAGGTCTCACTTTCTGTGAATTCGGTCATAGTCTAGTCACTGGCTGCAAAACGGTTGTCTGGCTGCCAAGCCGTCACCACAGTTACCTCTGGGGATATTTGCTACCGGAACCATAGCAGCTAGCTCTCAGAAACACATGGCACACTGGCATCATCTACAGTTGCAGTACCGTACAACACACTAGGGCCTTCTGTGCCTGTCTGGCTATAACCTAATATCCCTTCATCATCCTTTCCTACCCAACCCTTCCCTCTGTTCTTTCCGGCCTCTCGTGACCACATCCTATCAAATATCATGAGATCCACTGTTTTGGATTTCACCTATGAATGCAATCATTTGGTACTTATCTTTTGGTGCCTAAGAAAGTGTCATAATTTTGTGCTACATTGTTTTTCTTTTCTTTTCTTTTTTTTTTTTTGCTTTTTTTTTTAAATTTTGTTTTTTTTATTTGGTTTTTGCCATTGGGGTTTTGAGATTCTTTATACCTCTGGATCCTGCTCCCTTGTCAAATGCACATATTCATATATTCTCTCCCAGTCTGTAGGTTACCCCTTTCCTCTGAATTGTTTCTTCTGACATGTGTGAGATATTTAGTCCATTGTATCACTTGTTTCCCATCTTTGCTTTTGTCTCCTGTGCTTCAGGGTTGTGTCTACAAACTCTGTCTACCTACACATCTTGATGCCTTTCTCCTGTTTTTTTTTTTTTTTCAGCAGTTTTCAGTTTCTGTAGGATAGCCATAGGGTAGGGCTAGGGGAACAGAAATGGCTCCTCTTGCGTTTCAGAGAGCAGCAGGCCGTGGAGAAGTGGCTTTAGAAGTGGATACCTCCATGATGGGTCAGCTCACTCCATTGTGCCACCTCAGTTACACTGGCTACCACATTGAGAGACATTGTAAGAAGCAAATAATGCAAATGGTGGCTTGCAGGCCGTAGCTTTTTTCCTTCCAGTGATTTCCACACACCCCCATATCCCCTCACTAACTGCTTTTCTACTGCAAGATTATTATTGATGTGCATTCATTGGACATAGGGGTAGAAACAGTCTCTTTCATGTATATCATGTACTTTGAATATATTCACCCTCTTCCAGTCCCTCCTTTTAGTCTTTCTCCCCCTTTCCCCTACTCTTCTGTCTCCTCTGCTCCCTTAGTGTCAATTCTGTTTTCAACCATATATATATATACACACACACACACATACACATCTGAATAAATACTTTTAGATATTTTTTAAAAATTTAGAACCTGAAAATGAAAGAAGGTATGCAATATTTGTCTGTCTGCCTCTGACTTATTTTGTTTACTATGATAATCTCTAGTTATTTCTATTTTAAGCAAATAATGTGATTTATTTCCTTTCTATGGCTGAATACAACTCCAGTGTTTGTGTGTGTGTGTGTGTACCATATTTTCTTTGATTAACCCAATTTATTAATCTTAGACAGAAACATTAATAGTGCTAGAAAACAAATATTACAAAAAAGTCATGGTTAGCAGGATAAGCATGCTAGATAGGAATTGCATTTTCAAAAACTCGGTAACAATTGTATCACAATTTAAAAGAAAAACCTCTGGCAGTTGCTCAGAAGAGGAAAATGGGAAAGAGAAAGAAAAATTTATTTTGCTTAAGACAGCATGGAGGCCAGCCATTTGATGGTAGAACTACGACTCTCTGAACACTTGGTTGTTTGCCAAGTGTACCGAACCAGGCATGAGTTTTGAACTGTGGAGTATGCCTTAAATCCAATCAGAAAAATGGTTGCCTAACCTATTAAAATTATTCTATACCTTAACAGAGGCCAGCCCTTCACAGGTTTCATGGCTAGGTAAGAGTATTGATTATTTTCTCCTGCAGCAGCATAGGTAGCATATATAGCTAGCTGCTAGAGAGGAGTTTTCTAGTTCAGTACCAGCCTGGTTTCTCTACATCTTGTATACATTGTTTTTAATGACAGATATTTAGGTTGATTCATAATTGGCTAATGAAAACAAGGCTGCAATAAACATGGATGTGCAGGTATTTCTGTGTAGCTATACACAGGAGTGGTGTAGTTGGGTCGTAGGGGACTTCTATTATTATTATTGTTGTTGTTACCCCCACATGGATTTGCATAGTAGTTAGATGTACGTTCTCACCAGCAGTTTATAAAGCTTTCTTTCGCCAACATCTTTATCACCATTCACTGTTATTTGTTGTCTTAATGATAATTACCCTAATTGGCCTGCAATAGAATTGAAATATTTTAGGTATAAGGTTATTGTGTAACTCAAATGTGATTTCTGTAACACCCCACCCCCACAATATCTGTTTGCAAGCCCTGTTCTGAAAATCTTCTGTCTCAATGTTGTATAAAGTCTGTTCCCTAATTGTCCCGAACAGTTATCTTGTAAGTTGCCAATAAAGCAACTTACAGCCAATCACTGAGCAGGGGAGAGAATAGGACTGGACTTCTCTCCAGCCAGGGGAGGAGGAGTTAGAGGAGGAAATAGGGGATTGAGCCATGGAAGGGGTCGGGAGACATCACGCAAAAGAGTGGAGCAAGACAGCTACAAAGTGCAAGTATCTCTGGGATGTACACTGGAAGGAAGCCAAATTAGCCTAGAGGGTGAAGAACAGAGTTAAGAAAAGATCCTCCTGAGTGAGGTATCGCAGAAGCAGAAAGACACACATGCTATATACTCACTTCTCAGTGGATATTAGACATATAATATAGGACAATCATACTGAAATCTGTACAATCTTTCTGTGTACAAGCTAAGCAAGAAGGAGGACACTGGGTAAGATGTTCAATCCTCATTCAGAAAGGCAAAAAGGATGGGTATTGGAAGAGGGAGAAAACAGGGAACAGGACAACAGGACAGGAGCCTACCACAGAGGTATCTTGAAAGACTCTACCCCACATGGTATCAAAGCAAAGGCTGAGACTCATAGCCAAACTTTGGGCAGAATGCAGGGAATTTTATGAAAGAAACGGGGGGGGGTGGTGGATAGAAAGACCTGGAGGGAACAGGAGCTCCACAAGGAGAGCAACAGAACCAAAAAATCTGGGTCCAGGGGTCTTTTCTGAGACTGATATTCCAACCAATGCATGGAGATAATGTAGAACCCCTGTACAGTTGTAGCCATGGCAGCTCAGTTTCCAAGTGGATTCCCTAGTAATGGGATCAGGAACTGTCTCTGATATGAACTCAGTCGTCTGCTCTTTGATCACCTCCCCCCAAAGGGGGTACAGCCTTAGGAGGCCACAGAGGAGACAATGCAGCCACTGCTGATGAGACTTGATAAACTATAGTCAGATGCAAGGGATGGAGTACCTCCCCCATCAGTGGACTTGAGGAGGGACATGGGTGGAAAATAGGGAGAGGGGTGTGATAGGGTGGGGACAAGGGAGGGGGCTATAGGTGGGATACAAAGTCAATAAACTGTAATTAATAAATAAATAAAATTTAAAAATAACCTTAACATAATATAGTTTTAATTTGAATTTCCTAATACCTATGGCCTTTTTATTGGTCATCTGTATTTTAAGTTTTGAGAATCATGTGCTTAATTTCATCGGTCAAGTTCTTGATTAGCCTCTCTCTAATTTTCCTTTTTCTTTGCTGTGAATTTTTTTTTCTTTTTCTTTGATCCCATTTGTCACTTACCACATTTTTTTTTTAGATGAATCTCTACAGTATGAAAGATTCAATTCCTTATGTTTCAAGTCTTGGAAGTAGACTATAAAGGTGGTAAGAATGCCTACATTTTTATTTATTTGTTTATCTTTTCTCCAAGGATGATGGTTGGTACTGACCGTCCTCACAGAAAAGTCATACTTTGGTCAGGGAATTCCATTTTCTGGAAGCATTTCTTGGTCAGTGCTGTATGTGTTTTGAGAAGGCACTAGGGTCTGCAGAGTCTGGCTGAAGTTAGGAAGACTGAACATTGAAAACAGAGCTACTTGAAAAAGTTTTACATGAAAAGGAACTTAGGCATAGAAGTTTGGGGGACGGTGTGGACTTTCTGTAAGTGGAGGTGACTGCAAGGAGGGACTGCAGAAGCCATGGCTATCGATGTCTATGAGATGTATTTGGTGAATGGTGTCAGTTTAGTTTGGCTGGCATATATGGCCTGCTAAGGGGAATTACAAGAAATAAGGGGGAGGCATTGTTATGAAGACTCTATAATGACAAGATAATGCATTTGTATTCTGTTTGATTTGCAATGGGGAAATGGAACTCCTTTGAGTAGGAGGGTAAGTAATTTGACAACCAAGAGACAGGAATCTGCTCTCAGAATTCTAAAATGGTGGAGTTTACCTCTGCATCCAGCGGCAGACAGACGAAGAATTTGTCTAAGTCTTTGATGGCTAGTGGAAGAGAGAGAGGAAGAATGGTATCCACATTGCAGGCCCCTAAGACAGTCATAAAATAACATAAAATTAATATGTAGTGTCTTTGTTACAGGGTTGTTGAGGAGATTGAACAAAAAAATATTTGTACTGTATTTAGGATAGTTACAGACATAATAAAGATGACGTAAATAGGTGTCAAATAATTTGAAATAAATACAGGAGACGAATTGACCCTACAGAAGGTTCTTATTATACAGGCTGATTCAATACAAGATTCTTCTGTTCCCCTCTCCACTGAGACATTGATTCCTATGGATAACACCTTGCTTTTGTTGACGTTTTAAACTTTATTTTGGTGTGTGGGAACCTAGGTTTTCTTGTTCCAACTCAAGACAGAGCTGTGATGAACACAGGTACTGTTCAGTGCATCAGGAGCTCTGGGAATGCCAGGCTTGTTCAAAGGGAAGACACATTGCATCTCACCATCATTGTGACTGTTTCATAGGAAGCTGAACTGATTTAACAAAATGATAAACTTCGTGGGAAAACAATGGAGAGTGAAAAATGCAAATACTCTATGGGAGTTAAAAATTCAGCTCATGATTTTGAGACAGACACATTTCTCGTTTTAGTTTTCCAGACTCTAAAGTTAAGGAATCAGATTTCTGTAGCTGTTACTCAGGCCTTTCCGTAGCTACTTAAACATGAATATTTTTGTGTGCCTCCACAGGACACCCAAGGAGCAGAAGCAGTACTCTAAGGTGGGCCGAATCCTGCTAGTATTACGCCCTTGGACTCTTCTGATTTCAGCTCAGACACACCCTGGTAGAGCCCCTACTAAGATCCATCTGAAATAAACTTGTAAGATGATATAGTATGCATAGTGTAATCTGAAATGCTACATATATGTATATATATATATATATATATGTATACATCTATTTATATATGTGTATATTGGCACATACATGTGTACATATCTATGTACACATATGTACACAAACATATATACACACACACATATAAAACAAATAGTGATCTTTCCATAGCAAATAATATATTCTTACACAGTTGTTTTTTTTTTTTTTTATTTTATAGAGTTGAGGACTTTAGATTCTATGGTGAAATAAATGATTCTTTTCTAATGTGACCAGTTAATCATGTTTCTGATTTCTAAATCCTTGAGGGGTTTGTTTTGTCTTAAAGTGAGACACTTTTAACCCAAAGCATCGCTTTGAAAACTTAGGGCTCTGTCTTATTTAGTTAGTTTTCACTTTCCTAGCCCCTTGCATTTGTCATTCATTTCACCCCTCCTAAAAACTGAGATCAACTGAAAGAGGAATTAAAAAAAAAAAAAAACTTCTGTTTAAAAAAAGGTATCTGAAATTTCACAAAGTGTGTTGGCATCGCAGCGCTCCATGCATATTTAATCACCATCATCAAGACAGGAGGTTGGAGGAAAAAAATCAGGTTGTGATATTTGGGAACAGCAGGTGTGGGTAGGAGAGTGTTGACACCCTCTGAAAACGGATGTGAAATGTTGTGTGGCAGGTTCCCTCCTCAGCTCCAAAGTCACCTGGGGTCCTAACCATGCTTTAAGCAAACTCCAAGGAGCTCCAACTTGTCCCTGGTAGCCTGGAGCCCATAGCAATGTATCCTTGGCAGCAGGGCTGGACCCCAGCAGGGTCCTTCCCCTCCCAACAGCTGCAGCCTCTCTTTTGTGTGGATTTTTTTTTTTTAACAATTACTGGCTTAATTCTGCCTTTATTGCAAGTGGCTCTATTATGTAAGAGAAATTGGGGGAGTACAGGAGTCCATCTCAAGATTTGACAAAGACAGCAGAAACTTCAGGGCTGCCCCAGAAACTTGCTAAACAACTAGGAGCAAGGTTGCAGATAAAGGAGAGGAGCCACTCGTGTCTTCTGATAGCACAGTCTATACCCGGAATGATGCCAGGGTCCAGGGTCCTGGACACACGGATGTCCCTGCTGTTCCCTTGCCATGGGACTATTTTCACTCTTCCAGCTATTGCCTCTGGCTTTTGTATAATTTTCCCTGAATTAGAAATTTCAAAATGATTATCAGAGTGTCTGGAGAAGATGCAACACTCTGGGCCTTGAACTTGTGTCTACATAATAACTGCTTGGCAGGTCTCATTAATAGGAAGATTTCTGAACCTACTTCTGGAGATTCTAATAAAGACTGACACCCAAGAATATATAATTTAACACACAGCTCTCCCACAGGTGGGCCAGAACTGCCTGCACATCAAATGCCTTCTGAAGAGGGTTGATTCTGCTCCTTATAAAAAAATGTCCTGACATGACGTGCAAGTTAGGACTGAAGTTGTGAGGTACAAGCTGTATGTGGGTCTAGCCTCAATTAGGTGGACACAGAAGAGTATGCAAACTCCATATGTTACAGAATCACAATCAGGGGAGTGGCTAATTAGGGGACAAGACAAAAAGAAAAATCTCTCTCTCTCTCTTTTTTACATGCCTTGGGTGGTCTGTTTTCAAAAATATTCAAATAATGAAGATAAAAATTAATAGGAAATTTTATTCCAATCCCTCAGTAATATGGCCTTGGCCTTAGAATTCTCATTCCTGAGATAGCTCAATAAAATCAAATAGTCAATATCTTCAAATATGAAGTAAGGTGACTGGTGGGAGTTAGTTCAGATCTTCGCTGTCTCAGGACCGCTTCTGGCCCTAAGCCCCATCACTCCTCCATTCCTCAGTCATCTCAGAGCTGAAGGCCTCTCTTTCATTGGCAGCTTCCTCCAAGATCATTCATCATTTTGTCAGAGTTTAATATTGCCCTGAAAATTAGTCCTAGTAATAATAGTTGAGCAAGTCAAAGTACAGAGCCCCAACTCACACACACACACACACACACACACACACACACACACACACACGTTAAACACAGATAAAAACTGTTAAAAGAATATTTCTGAGAAGCCCTCACTCTGAACACATCATTTCACAGAAAATGGAAGACAGCCGAGAGGGAATCTTGTCGTGGGTCCACTTAAAAAAGCATATCACAGGGGCTGGTGGTCTAGACAGGGATCCTCTGTCCTAGACATAGGTAGAGAATGCCTCTGATCCTGACTGATGACACCCTGCCCACTTTCTATAGGTCCTCTGAGTCAGAGGCTGGTCTTTCATGCATTGTAATTCACCACACCCTCTTCTTTACATCTTTAGAATTTGTTCGCCTTCTTCCTTGTCAAAACATGCAAAATGATTAGGTCACATTCTGATCTTGCATAGATAAAATGGTGTTTTAAAACATCTGAGTCATTTTCAGGTTTTTTGTTTTGTTGTTATTGTTCTGGTTTTTTTTTTTTTTTTGTTTGTTTGTTTTTTGTCTCTATATAATGGAGCATTGGTCTCTCTGCTCACTATACTGGCCATGGAATTATTATGTCTGTGTAGCAGGGGTTAAGTTTTTTTTTTTTTTTTCCTCTCTCTGGGGATAGAAAAGGGAGGTCATTCAAGAGAACTCACACTGAGAGGAGCATGGGAACTGGAATGCTCAGTGTGTGAACTTGTGTCAGTACAGTCTCCAGCGTGGGATGGGTGGCATTTTCATCTGATAAAGGCAACTCCTATGTGGGCTGCTGAAGGTCCACTTTCTGTTCCTATCTGGTGATGTTGGATGGTGGCGTTCATTCCAGGTAACCCCTGTTCCCTCCTGAGCTTCATGGGCAGGGAGCCTGAGTGTTTAGCAAGAATGATGAGCCCCATCCTGAACATGAGCCAGACCTTTAATCTAAGGGATAGAGGGTCACAGAAGCAGGGCCTCTGGAGCAAGTTCTGCCTCTGTGTTTTCCTGGGATTTGTATTTGGAAGGATGAACACTGAAAGCAAAGCTCTGCCTTGGGGGAGTCCTCCTCCCTGCCAGTAATGGCTGATGTGGCTGTGGAGCTGTTGTCTTCTTGGAGATTCAGACTTCTATAGCACTTTGTGGGGAAATAAAGGCCTTGCAAGACATCACAAAGTGAAAACATGGCCTTCTCATTGAAAAATGTCTAAGAACTTCAGGATGGGCATAGTGGGGCAAAGCCAAGTTTGGATAGAGATCTGAGGTTGAGAGAAAAACAGCCACACTTGGTGGTACACTCAGGGAGGCAGAGTCAGGCAGATCAAGGTCAGCCTGGTCTACAAAGCAAGTACAGGACAGCCAAGGCTACAAACAGAAACCCTGTCTCTTAAACAACAACAACACAACGAGAGAGAAAGAGGGAGTGAGAAGGAATGGAGGAGGAGGTCTCATCAGACCAAGTGATAACCGCTGTCTTAAACCAAAGTTAAAGCTCACAGCCTTGACACTTAACAGGAAAAGGGCACAACTCTGCTGCCACCTGGTCTCCAGCCTGAGAATCGCAAGCCCCTGTCCTTACATTCTGTGGATGTTCAAGTAGATGTGATTTTGCAGTGGAGAAAAAGAGCCCGAGATGGTGGAGCTCAGTCCCTTTCTGCTGATAGAATGTAAACGGCACCAGGGACCCTTGCTCTTCCTAGCTGGGCTCTCTCTGGCCCTCCATGAAGCCTGGTAACAGTGAAGTTAACCTCTTTCATTGGGAGTTAAATCGGAAATTCTGAAGAAGACTGAGGCGGAGGAAGGGCGATGATACGCGAATGGAGAAGACAGAACATTTTAGAAGTCCAGGCAGGTCTCAAGCCTATCTCCCAGCATACAGCAGATCAGACAGAAGTTTGCACAAAAAAACCAAAAACAAAACAAAACAACAACAACAACAAAAAACACCAAAACTAAAACGCTCAGACATCTTCAAGTAAAATACTGCTTCTCCCTTCCAGCCTTGAGCTCATCTGGTAAGAGACAGCTTGTCCAGAGTAAACACAGAGGGTAAGCAATTCTGTGGGCAGAATTTAGTCCCTTGAGAAAATCCAAGGAGAGCTTCTTTCTTCTTCCTGGTCACTTGTTACCTCTAGTGACAAGGTCTCCTAAGCCTCTGAAGGAAGAGACAATTTTCAGATATTTGCTTATCTTTCACTCATCCATCCTCCGAGTACCTACAATTAGCATGTACTCTGCTCGATTCTAGAAAGGATGCTGAGTTCCCAGCCCCTACTTTTTATGCTCTTTTAAAGAAGTTTATTTATTTAATCACTCTATAGGCTGATCCCAGCCCCTCCCTCCTCTCCTCCCAGTCCCTCCTCCTATTCCCCCTTCTCCTTCTTCTCAGAAAACGGGAGCCCCCTAGGGGTAACAACCCTCCTGGAATCTCAAGTCCCAAGCAGAACTAAGCGCATCTTCTTCGACCGGGCTTGCCCCTACTTTTAAGGAAGGCAGGCATACGTGTATATAAAGGTAGAAAACCGACCATAGCAGAGAGCGACACTAGAGATGTATATTGTAAGTTATTGAAATCTAACCCCTCAGTTTATAATTTCCTCGCCTACTCATGCTTGCTTGAAAACTCGATGCTGAAATCACGACATCATTATGAGCTCTGCTCTCTCAGAGACTATTGCAAAGAGACATATAGCCGGAAAAGCAGGGTGTGAGACTCTTGTAGACAAGATCTAGACAGCCTGGTTTTGCATGTCTATGCAGCAATCTTCTGAGTGGTCCCTCGTGGGGAAGGGGAAGCAGTAGGTTATGATTCATACCTGCTCTGAATCCTCTTGTCTCTGTGCTGCCCCAGGAGGCAGGTCAGAGCACAACCCTGCTAAGCAGGGAGAGGACTGGCTGTGTGATCATGCAAGTGCCACTTTGTCCCCTTCCAGGAAATGGCAGGAGGACAAGTCTAGTCAGCCAGAGATTCCTAACTCAAATAAACACCTGCTTCCATTCCTTCTTATGGCCACTAGGATTGAAGGAGAGTGGGGAGGAGGGCACTTGCCAGAGTGGTCACGGAAGGGAGATGTTAGATCAGACTCCAAGAGAAATGCTCTCTTGATGCCTACCATGGGCTATGGACATAGCTCAATGAGCTCTTGTCTAGCATGCATGAGGCTGTGAGCTCAATGCCAACTTTGGAAGAAAAGACTTAAATTCTTGCCCTGTATATGTGTGCTGTGCCTCTACTCTCAATGGGGGCCTGTGCACAAGCTTTAGTCTTGGTTGGGTGTAGTCAACACGTTCTGAAAAATAGTACTTTATATTGATGCCAGTGGCGCCTACCTAAAAAGCTCTTAATTCCCCATAATCTCATTTCATCTCTCAACAGCTGGGTGTGGGACTCCCACTCTGCAGAAGAGAAGCAACTAAGGCATGGAGATGTGGAAGTTCCTTGTCCCTCATGTCAGTGAATAGTAGGTGTGGGAACAGGGACCAGGATTCTTGTTTAGTGTTTTTCTACTGTCATGCGCCTCCAGGGCATACAGTGCTTGCCACCCCAGCTCCTGAAAGCTGGAATGTCACAAGGCCTTAAGCCAAGCTGAAAGGTACTCAGTGGCCACTGGAAACCCAAGGACAAGCAGTCACTATCACAGGTGCTTGTCCTTTAGTCCTACTTTTTAGAAGCCAGGGTGGAATCCACCAGCTCTCTGCTCTAACCTCTATTTGCCCCAGTCTGGCTGCAATTCCTCTTTATTGCCTTCTGGGTGGCAGTTCTGAGAAACACCTTTTTACAGCCCAGGGACTGTATTGGGGGGGAGGGGTAGGTGGTAGATGAGTCAGTTAATGTGGCCCAGTGTATCATTTACTTCTGCCTTCTGGGCTTGTTGAAATCCTAGCCTTCCTGAACCCCTCAGACCCAAAGCTGAACCCCTCTTTTTCAGAGCCTCTTTCAACGAATGCCTCTCTTCTCTAGATGACCACTGCACTATCCCAAGCTGTTACCTCACCACACAGTGTCAATTTCTCACATACTTCTCTGATGTCCTGTGTCAAATCAAGACTCCCAGCTTTTTTTTTTCTCAGCTTGCCTACAGAGGGAACTGTGGTTGACCAACATGATTGCTCAGTTCTTTGCTTGTTAACCAAACAAATACATTGAGTAATTTCGTTGACTACAAAGGAAGTAAAAAGACCATCTACTCATTGTGACCCGGAAGCCATAGATGAGTGAATGTTGTGTCTGATATACTAAGAAATCTCTTTAAGGCTCTAGCATGCTCAGGACTACGTATAAGTTGTTTTTGAGGGTTAATGTCTAATATTATTTCTCTTAAAAGAGTGAACCCAGTCAGAGTCCTTTATCACTATACTCCCACTTCTCTGGTCATAAAATAAAGAGTGTGAGTTTACTAGTTGGATGAATCTGATAGAAGATTTACAATGGAAATGTTACACACACCACCACTCTGTTCTCTGTTCTATTTTTCTCCAGCAATTCATTTCCTTGTGCCATTCACGCTTTGTTTTATACCAACTCTCCATGTAAGACATGCTTATTTAGATTTCAAAATTTGTTCAATGAGATTTCATCTCATTTTTTTAGCACTGCTGCTGTGTGGAGAATTGTCCTACCTTCACCCTATGACATCTTTTGAATTCTATCTGCATCTCTGAGGGCAGAATGATAGAGCTGTTTGCTTTAAAAAGCCAGAAAACAATGACAAGAAAAATTCAGAAAGGCAGAAACAAAGATGAGACTCCATTAAATGAGAAGCCAAGATTCATTAAATAGATATCAACTGATTGCCATTTATTCAAACCTGTAATTGTTTCTTACTACCTGCTGAGCACTGTGGGAAGGGCATGGGAGAATAGAATGTGGCCATTGTTGTCCTTATCTATAGACTTGTGTGACAAGTCGGTGAGAAGACTGACAAGGTGTTCTGTGTGTCCACGTGCTCTTGTTCAGAGGTACACTGCCCCTTGGATCTTTTCCACTGGTGATACAGAAGTTACAGGGCACTCATAAAGAGTCAGTGGAGTGTCAGCTAGCTCTAAGGCTCGTCTTCAGAGTCAAGTTTAGTTTTAAGTATTCAGAACACACAGACTAGGGAAGCTCCTCCTCACCTGGGTCAGATTTCAATCAGGAGCGGAAGTTGTCAGGAAAAAGAGAGATTCTTGAGAGAGAGGAGCTAGGGAGCTAGGTGTGTTGTTGCAGAACCTGAAAGGCTCCACCAGCAAACCCAGTTCCTTGCCTCTGACACCTGAGTTCCACCCCATAAACATTCTGACTCTGGTTTTGCCCCTTTGAGGAGGAGCAGTTAGCTCTCAGCTCAGCCACAGAGGTGCGGCTCTGTGTCAGCTGGGTGACAGCTCCTTGGGCAGTTTCCTGCCAGGTTTTCTCTGAGACAGCTACACCTCTGCTAGCCACTGTTTGTGGTCTACCTCTTCTTGTCTGGGAAGAAAAAGAAGAGCCTTGAGGACCTACTGCTGCCTACCCAGGTAAGGCCAAAAAGCGTGTTTCTGGTTCTGCAAAAAAAGCCCATGTGGACTGATCCTGTTCCTAAGCTGGGTTTCTGGCCATGGTATATGTCGATCCAGCCACATGGTGATATTCCTTGGTACTGTGCAAGGCTGATGTTTAAAGTCTATAAATTTTCAGGTTACATGTCTGTATATTGAACTATGAAGTATCAGTTGATATATTCATTGATTTTTCTTTTTAATTGTAACTGCTCGTGAGCTTTGTAGAATGGCGTAGTTTTCTCTGTTCTGTGGCTCCGTAAACTGAAGCTTGGTCAGTTGAGGTGATGTGTTCATGTGTGATCCATTGGTTAAGAACAAGATGAAATCTGGATTTTCCTTCTTACTCCTCTGCTCTACCACATAGAATCATGCCTTCATCTATAAAGCCAAGAGAGTTGAAAGATTTTCCTGAACTTTTAACAATAAACAAAGAATGATTGTTTCTTATTGTTATGAAGGCTTTTTTGTTTGCTTGTTTGTTTGTTTTCTAAGACAGGGTTTCTCTATGTAGGCCTGTCCATCTGAGAATTCTCTCTGTAGACCATGCTGGTCTTGAACTAAGAGATCCATATGTCTTTGCCTCTCTAAGGCTGGGATTAAACAGATAGGCCACCATGTCTGGCCCCACATTTTTTTTAAGTTGAATTGAGAGAGATTTTTCTAACAATAGACAGACCCCACCAGAAACAGCTGCTTTTAGGCAGCAAGTAAAAGGGTGTATATGAAAGGAAGACCTTGTAAATTAGAGTTATGTGCAAATGTATGGTGACTGAGTGGAACCTGCTGTGTGTTGGGTCTCTGTGGAAAAAGATGAGAATCTGAGGCCGAGTGCCACTCTGCTAATGCCAGTAGCGACACCTGCGTGGCATGAGTCATGACATCCTGGGGGGAGCAATAGCTTTCAGTCTCCCTGTGAGATGTGGATGATATGTCTTAATGATGATAAGGCACCCCCCAATCCTCTCTCAGTGACTCCTACAGTTCCTCATCTTGCAGGAGCTATTACCATGTCCCTGTTAGGTGGTTTTAAGAAAGTCTTACCTTTAGTGAATGATCATGATGCTTATTTTCAAAGATGCTAGATTTAGTTATCATTTCTCCCTTCATTATTAAAGGTGTCTAGTGGTCTTAGTTATAGAAGCATATGCCAGCCCCCTGGTATATGTGAGTTTTTTATGAAAATGATGATATTCATTCCTGTAGGACCACAAGACATGAGTCATGAAGAAATTATCCAATTGCCTTATACAAAACAGAGAAATTTTTATCTCCAGAAAGATGACATGATACTCAGAGAATATGACACCGGTCATCACAAGGACTATTAAGTCAAATGCGGATCCCTTTTGCCTTTACTGACATATGTAATGAATGATGCTGTGTATCTCAAAGCAGCAGCTCATTGGTTCAGTATGGGGACGCTATCATCATATAAGATTCCTTCTGTTATAGATTCTAGATACTTTGTATTCTAGTTAGCATCTAGTAGAAATGCCATTGTGCTGTGTGTAGAGTAGGAGCATTTACAAGAGAAGCAATATTTGGCTCTTGTACATTTCTCAAGCCAAATTTTGGGATTATTCTTTAGATATAGGGTAAAGTGACAAACAAAAAGTGATACTGCCTTCACTTTCTTCAGCCAGGTTGTATTTTTCCATGATCCTTTGAAAAAGCTACCACCCAGCTAGTAGCCTCAAAGCTTATAGACTAGTTGTATTTCACTCAGTAGAATTTAATGGCAGGTCAAGCCCAAGAAATTAATTCATCTAGAAGTTTTAGTCCAACAGACACAGGTGAATTCAGTGTGCACATGTGTTACTGATTTTACTTCAGTAGTAAACCAAATCAAACTAGTTGCAAGTATTTAACGGAAGCATTTAATGAAACACAAGGCAGATATTTCATTATTCAGAACAGTTGTGAGGTTTAAAGATACTGGCTTCTTACATGGGTGCCCAGTCTTACACAGGTAGCGTATCAGTGGGGTCTGTGAGGTTACTGTCCCCTCTAGGAAGAACACGTATTCCTCAGTGCTGCGCAGCTCCCACCCTTCTTTGCTGAAGCTTCTGAGTGTTTTTCTTTCTGATCTCTTCCAACCTCTTAAATATTAGAGTCCCTCAAACCACTCTTTTTTATTTTGTCTTATTTTTGCCAGAGCTGAGGACTGAACTCAGGGCCTTGCGCTTGCTAGGCGAGTGCTCTACCACTGAGCTAAATCCCTAACCTCCAAATCACTCTCTTTAAAAGGAACCCTGGTTGTATATGATGGGCCAGCCATCACACAGATCAATGTCAAGTGAGAGGTGAAGTTAATTCCTTGACCCTGACTTCTTTCAGTTTATATAGAAGGTAGAAGCGGGTAGAAGAAGGGATGGTGACCCAGTAGAACCAACCATTGGTCAGGGTACCTATGCAGGCTAGTTTCTTGAGCTAGGTATCAAAAACTAGGTATGAAAGCTGAAGTATTGTTCAGGATGGTGGGACTCTAGCACAGGCTTCAGGTAACCACAAATCAACAGAGAAGAAAACTGACAACTATTGACCAATGCTCTTTACCCAAAAATCATTTGCCTAGAAACAAGGAAAGAGATTACAATGTACAAAAGTAACAAAAATTGCTAAGATTTTGGAAAGTAAGCCAATGATATGCTTTTTGTCGTATGGTTATCAGTGTAATAATTACACTTTGATTGCTTTTGGTACATATAATTCTAACCATTAGTATTTAGGGTAGAAGATTGTGACCGTTCTTTAAAGGGACTTTTACCCATTGCTGGAAATGGGGGGAGGGAGAAGCAAACAACAAAAGCCAACACACACAGAGAAACGAAGAATAAACATCACAAGAAGACCACAAAGACAGCGGTTCCACCGGCTAAGAGAGATGCTTGTGAAGAAAGAAATCAGATTTGACTTGAGCTTTAGACTCATAGGGATAAGAGAGTTTCCGGTAAGGAAGGACTGTAAACAACGTTGCAGTTCAAGGCTGCCTGAAGTGACTTTGAAGGATAGGTTGGGCTCACTGTGGCGGTGGACAGGGCTGGTGAGATGAAATAGAACCTGGCTGGAGATCTGAGTCTGTCCCAGATTGCAGGCTAAGAGCCCTGGTCACATGCGGCATAGTGGGTGTAAGGAGCATTGTCATCCTCAACCAGGCGCAGAGCCAGCTTGTCGCTATTGAAACCCATAGTTTGGCTGTGACAGCACACCTGTTCAAGTGTACCTTAAATCTGCTTTAAGGTTCCAGGGAAATTAGCATGCAAAAACCATTCAGGGCTCAGTGTTTCTAAATATAGTAACCAAGGCTAAGTAAGGGAGACAAGGTGGTAAATACACCCTTTTTAGAAATACAGATGAAAAATACCTTTAATGCGTCGAGAAACCCTTACGGGTGGTTTTTAAGGTATGATAAAACTCTCCTCTGCCCCCTAACATTCTTCTGGAATATTTGAAAGTCAGAAAAGTGTTGTTGTCAAAGTTCCTCTGAACTTTTCATTGTGTGTGATTTGGAGAGTGACTGTTGTGAAATTATCCTGCAGTCTGGGAGGCAGAGATGCTGTGAGAATCAGTTAGAGCAGGTTCTTGGAGGGCCCCACTTTATGTCCCTCCTTCACAAAAAGCTGGTGTAGGCACGTGGTTCCCAGTGGTCCTACTGAGTGGTGTGAAGGTGGTGGAATTCTGTCTTGCAGCTAGCTGCACCAGCCACAGCAAGCTGGCAATTAGACGAGGGCTTCGTCATTTTCCCAGGCATGGTGCATGACTGTATCAACTTTCAAGAAGGTCAGCGTGTGCGGTGATGCAGAGCAAAAGGGAACATTTCAATAAGATAAATTCCCTCAGTGCTCCTTTTGAGCATCTGTTAAGTTAAAAATGCTACAATTTCATCTGTCAAAAGGCATTTGTTGAATATTCTGGGTTTTGGAAACAAGGTTTCATCTTTCCTCTAGCCCTGTAAATAGTTCTCCTGCTTTCAAGGAGGTGAGGCAGACTGAAAATGGTAAATGTCAACAGGTAAAATGTATGTGTGACATGAAGTATAGGGTAGACGGGGGTTAGGACGGGCAGAAGTGTGAGGGTGAATGGTGTGTACATATGATATGGACAAACACTTTACAATTGATATAGGTGCCCAGAATGTTCAAATTCTTGTATCTGGTTTACAAAAGGGGAAATAATAATGTGATAAAAAGTCAAGGGTGATCCAGTGACCTCCTGAATTACTGGTAGGAAAGAATGACTTCATCTCAAATGGAGATGGGCAGCAGAGGAAGAGGTTTCAGAACAAATATTAGGGGCTTTCTTTGAACTTGATAAAATTTGAGATGTTTTTTTTTTTGAGACAGGGTTTGTCTATGTAGTCCTTGATGTCCTGGAACTTGCTCTGGAGACCAGGTTGGCTTCTAACTCAGAGATCTGCCTGCCTCTACCTCCCAGGTGCTGGGATCATGGGTGTGTGCCATGACACCGGCTTAGTGTTTGAGAATTTGAGTTGTCAATAATGTGGAATTCCGTGAAGATATCTCCATTCCCCCTCTATATGTCTATAGTTAAAATATTACCATACATTAGTATAGACAGAAAACATAAGAGGTTTTCGGCTGCCTTCTAGGATGCTGCAATGTCTTTGAGCTGAGGAAGCTGAGGAAGGCACAGCCAGTGGATGAGGGTTGGCCAGAGGGTTCCTCACCAGCACAGAAGAAGATCTGTTCACTGAAACCATTTAGGATCTCCATGCCATTGTAACAAAGACATTATTTTTACTTGTATTTTGTGTGGAACATACCTCGTCCTCTCACCTACTTTCTAGCGCAGACCACGCTGAGCACACTTTCTGTTTTCTGCTCACCACTCACTGTGGTTCTGAGTGGTGGTACCACACAAGCGTGGTGAGTCTGGAACCAAGGTGGAACAGCAGACAGAATGCTCCTCAGAGTGGAGTCAGATGTGCATGGGAACTGGACAGAGCAGTCTACAGTGTGGAAGTTCAAGAGAAAACAGACACGATTTGAAAATGATGGGTACAGATATTCATCCATTCATCCAAAAGAGATTTAGAGAAAAAGAGAAGTTTGTACTAGCTGGAAAGAAGTTGGGAGGGAGGTCTCCATTTTTTAAAGGTGATAGAAAGATGCTAGAAATATACTTTCATATGAATTACAATGTGATCAGTTCACAAGGATAACAGAATTTTATTTAATATTTTATATACTATGGAGCAGCTGAGATGAGATTACCCTCATATAATTCTTTCAGTTACAGAAAGTCAGGCTCAGAGGTTTAAAGTCATCTGCTCACAACCAGTGGCAGATGGGATTTAAGCCTGAGTTCCGAAAACTTGAGTTTGAGGTTCTCACAGTGAAGCGTCTACCCGTGTGAGTTTGGAAATCAAACTTTAGAACTCTCCAGAACTGTCCCTGAGCTACTACAGGAGAGTCCTTTCTGATGTTCATGGAACTCATACTTCTCAGCAGTTTCTCCTGAACTGAATGTATTTCTGCACTAAGTGTGGGAAATTTGCAGTCCTGGGCATGTACATGCTGTAGCATGTACAGCAGTGAAAATTCTTCCAAGTAGCATCTATCAAGTCTTCAGGTTGACCAGGTAGTGGAGTGTAGGGATGTAGTTCCATATCTTGATGGTTATGGACTGGCTGTCTCGTTTCCCTTCCTTTCAGAGAGAAATGGTCTCTGCGATGAACATCTTGGTACATTCATGTGCTATCTGCTTAAAGGCCACACATACCCATTGATCTCTTCATGCACAGATCCAATCACGTGATCCTGGGTCTACTGGACTCCCAGTGGGGGTGGCTTTCTTCTATTACTGATAGCTCCAAATAGCAACTTCTCAGAGGAAGCCACCCACCTGGTATTTACCTTCCTACTGGTATGCCTTGTAGATGAGCTCCTATAACCTGTAAGAAGCACAAGTTTCTCTTGTGGGACGTTTAAGATGTTCTTGATACACATTTTCCAGATGTCTAGTCTACTGCCTTAGTCCAGCCACTGCATTATCATCCATTTTCAGACTCGATTCTTTGGCAATATACTTCTCAGCGACAGAAAACGTCTGTATGTGTCTTCCTAATCGCCACTTCTCTCTCTAGCACAGTGCTTAGCCAAGAGAACTGTTCCCCATAAATGTGTTTTAATTAATTAAATAAATGAGGTGTTCTTTCACATCATGTAGAGTAGCGCTAGGACATTTAATTTATGGCAGGCAGGGGAAAAAAAAGTAAAGTACCTAAATTCAAGCCAGTCTTACATGCAGAATTAATTAATTAGGCAAATCAAGTCTAAAGCTTCAGAAACCAACTAGTGCAATTCATTTTCCCCCTGAGTTAAGGAGGCATAAATTTGAATAATTTATGTGTATACTTTGAAAATCTGACATCATTATTACACATGCTTTTAACTCAGAGTTGTGTTGTTGCAGTTATTAAAATTCACGGATATTATAAACATTTACTTGTAAGTACACTTAACAGAACAACTTTCCTGGTCAATAAGATAAGATGAAACTATTAATGACAAAAATGTCTATACAAAACTGAGCCTTTCAATCTCACAACATAAAAAGGAAGTCCTGCCTATTGTTATTGTTATTTTTGTGAGCTAATTTGTTCTGTTTTGAGACAGGGTATCACTACATAGTCCTGGCTAGCCTGAGATCTGTGTAGACAAAGCTGACCATGAACTCACAGAAATCTACCTCCTCTGCGTCTGCCTCTGAAGTGTTTGGATTAAAAGTGTATAGCATTAAACCCGGCCAAGTAATGAATATTGAAACAAGTGTTGGGCAAACATTTTTAAGCGACTAATTAAATTTTTGAAAACTGAAAAATCCTGTGCAGATCTACATAAAGCAGGCCTTGCTTTATTCTATTAAAGTTGAAATTATAGTTGGTTGATATACCAGGGAGGCCTGCCTTTTATAATTTTTAAAGGGAAATACAGTTGGGATATAATGTAGGTAAAGAATTTTTTTTTTAATTAGTGAGGGAGAGATATCTTAGGAGCTAAGAGTGAATACTGCTTTTGCAGAGGACCCGAGTCTGGTTCCTAACACATTTGTTGGGCAGCACACAACCACTTGTAACTCCAGCTCCAGGGTATCCAAGGCTGGCCTCCGTGGGTACCCAGTCACATACATATGCATGTAACTAAAAATAAATACTTAAAAAGTAAATGGTAAAGTTTGGAGGAAGGAAAGGGAAGGGAGAAATATAATTAAATTATCATCTTAAAACAGTAAAAAATTTAAAATAAGTACGTTTTAAAAATTTAACTGGTAAAGCATTTCAAGGAATGCAATTTGATCACAAATAACCAAACTCTAAAATCAATGTATCTTGACCCATAATTTTTGTGTTTAGAAATTAATATTGGATAATAAATTTAGGTGTATAAAGATTTAGCACATAGTCATAAAACCAAACAAAAGGGGAATGATGTTAATAATTAATAGTAAGGATAAGTTAAGTAACAATGGATAGCTGCATAATGGGATCTTCGCATAGTATTAGAAGAATTTATTTATTTGCTTTCATAGTTATTAGAGTATAGCTGATAATAAAAACAATATATTAATGGCCATGGAATATTCATGTTTTGACATGTATATGTATTATGGTATAATTAAAAATAAGCTGAACATCTAAAAGCACATATGTTACATCACTTTGTGTGTGTGTGTGTGTGTGTGTGTGTGTGTGTGTGTGTTGTGATAAACAATGAAAATCCAAATTGTTTAATTTTACCAATGAAGACTCAGGAGCCAGATGGTGGGGTGAGCCCCTGTTATCTCAGAGAGGCAGAGAAAGCTCGCAGCTGACCTTCCTACTCAGCTCAACTCCAAGAGGGGGATACGGGAAGCCTTTCTTATTTCCTACTCAGTTCATATCCCAGATGGAAAAAGCCAAAAAGCTAAAAGTCAAAAGCCAAAAGCTAAAAGCTAATAGCTAAAATACAAAGGTCCAATGCCAAAAGTTTGATAGCTCAGCTGAGGGTCCAGGAGGAAAAGGCCTGCCATCACACAGCCCAGGAAGAAAAAACCAAAAGCCCTTTCTTCTTCTCCACGGTGTCTTAAATATCCTTCTCTCATGTCCCTTTTTTTCTGTTCAATTCTGGACATCTGGTTACTTGCTTTGCCTCTTGACTTATGGTTAACTTTATTAAATCCTGTGTACAGAAAGCTCTTGGATTAAAGGTGTGTGCTAGGGCTGAGCCACACCATAATCACCTGTTTACAATAAGCAGAAGGTTCTTGGATTAAAAGTATATATTAGGGCTAGACCACACCAAACAAGAAACAGGTTTTTACAGTTCACAATCTCGGGGTTCATGATGGGATCAAATATCCCACAACATGTGTGTGTGTGTGTGTGTGTGTGTGTGTGTGTGTGTGTGTGATGAGAACATGTGAAATGCACCTGCTTACCGATTTTCGGGGATAAAGAACTATGCATTTATTAAGTGATGTAGCAACTTCTAGTGCTGTGGAAAAATAAAAGAGTAGAGCAGAGAGACCTTTGGTCAGCTTAAAACTCTGCCACTTACTCTCCAAGTGACCCCGGAAAACTGCTTAATCTTCTAAGGTTTCGCTCTCTAATCTGTAAGTGCAGATAATTACAGGGCCGGAGCCACAGGGCTGGGAGAAGCTGAGTCAGTGCTCCCACGGTCAGTCAATATTGATTTCCTCCCACGAACGAAGGAAGTGGTGTGTGAAGCAACGGTTGCAACTGGTTTCTACGTTTGAAGTAGAAAGAAAAATAATATTGTGGAAAGGTAACTGTAGAGAAGTCTGAGATTTACGTCAGTCGTTTCCTTTTGTATTTCTGCAGGGTGAGTTCAAGGACAGGTTTCTTTTGCTGTTGTGTCATCTGCAGCTTGGTGAGGAAACGTGGGTCCACGTGGTAAAGCTCAGTCTCGATGCACAGTGGCTCTCAGACTGTTTTCAGTTGTTCTTATTATTAAATGGCAGCCTCTTCCCAATTTGGTTATCACCGCAGTGGTACATATAAGTTTACCTGAACAAAAAACAGACCACAAAGTTTTGATTTGTACTGGGATAAAGGTGATGAAAGTAAGCATATTGCAACACCTTGAGTCTTGTTCTTTTTATTTGTTCTATGGATTTAAGCTTTCTCCCTAATCTTACTTTGGGAATTTCACCCTGGCCCAAGGAGAGCCCTAGCCTAACTGTTGGAAGGAATCTTGAGAGCAAGTAGTTGATGAATAGCCTCCTTGTGGAAACAATTTTAAAAAATGATGCTCAGAGGAGACAAACAGCTTCTTTCTGAACTCAGAATTCCATGCTGGTGCTAACCCCGAGCTTTCTCCACCACCACTGAACTTCACGTCTTGGCTCATGATTGTTGATGCATTTCTCAGATTCAATCAACTATCACATCCCTTCTCCCCCCTCCACCTAAAAAGCTGTGTTCTGAATTCCTTCTATATTTTAATATTCTGCTAGTTTCCTTTAGATCCATTAGCTCAGACAATCCTTAAAATGCTCCCTAAGGTTTTTGGATCCACTCTTACACTTGAGAAAGCTGAAGTTGAGGGGTTTTAACTGTTGTCTGACCTCAGGCAGCTGGTAAGCTGTGGATCCTGGATTTAAGCCCAGGTCTTCCCAACTGTGAAGCTTTCTCTACTTTGTCATGGTGTTCCCTGAAAAAAAGTATTGATTGCCCCAAATGAATCAATTCATGTCTTCACTGCTTCTTGTCCATTATCTCATGAAAGGGTTGGCTTAATTAATTCCCCTAACATCTGCGTCTTCAAATTGTAGGCAAGAGATCTTGACTCATAACCCACAAAGTTGTGCTAAAATCAAAAGTACAGACATCTTTCAGGCCCAATGGAGAAATCTCAGTTCCCTGGCTTTGCCCTTCCACTTGGCAGCTGATGGAAATACAACAATGGGAAGCATTAAATGTATACCCTAAAACTATTGATGAAGGAAAACTTGAGTCATTAAAAACACAAAAAATGCCACCAAACCACAATGAAGATGTGTTTTGGGAGAGAGACAATCTGAGAATTTCACATATAAATACTATATTTACATCCTTTTTTTTTTTAAATCAAAACTTTCCTGCCTCTAACTCTGCCCATGTATCTTTCATTCCCTATCAAGTTCATGTACTCTTATTCTTTAATTCTTATTGCTTTATACATATTTACAAATATATGTAAATATGTATAAAGCAATAAGAATTAAAGAATTTTTTTTTGTATGTAAATATATGTAAATATGTATATAATTTATAAATACAACCTGCAGAGTCCATTTGCTTAAATGTGTATGTATGTTTTTGGGGCTGGCCACTTCGGATTAGATAAGCTATCATGGGGCTTATCTCTGTAGAAGACTTACTCTCCCTCTCTCCGCAGCCATTGATTGCCTACAGCATTTCATCCAGGGGTGGAGGTTGGTGAAATTTGCCCCATCCACACTAGAATATCAAATGTTGTTGCTATTGTCCCTATCTTATTTAGGGAACCATAATGTTGAGATTCTCTGAGTGGAGATCCCTTGTCATATATAGAAGACACTATCTAGAAGGAAATATTCTGGTCTTCTGGTTCTTACAATCTTTCTGTCCCCTGTTCCCTGAGGCTTAGAGGTTGTGTTGTAGATGTTTGATACAATAGGGAAGGGAAGAGTGGAAGGGTTTCATTCTGCTTGGCTTGAGCCTGGCTCTGTCTAAGCTCAAGGTCTAGGTCAAGTCAGGGTGAATACAACCTTGGTTAGCACTCTTCAACTACTCTTTCTCCCAAACCTAAAGCACAGTCACTGTCCTTCTCTTCTATATCCTTCACTAGAGAAGACTTTTGCTTGAACATGCAAATTTTGCTAAGCCAAGGTGTCCGGCCTATCTGTAGCTGAAGGTTTTGTCCTCAGCGGCTTGATTGGTTTCTTGGAAGTATTGAACTTATTACCTAAAACATACCATTTTGCAATAGGCTCCTATCATTTACATAGCAGGCTTGTAGTTTCTTGGCCTGAAAACTCCTTGTGCAAAAAAACTTTCCCGGCACTCATTGTTTTTCCCTGTCTCATCAAAGGCCCTTTGATTTTTATTTTCTGAAGGAAGAGTTTATATATTAAAGTGCAGCAAACTAAGTTACCAATCTGACTTTCTAAGTATCATGTATAATCTCTCCCTGATATTCATTTTTTCCCCAACTTTTGATGCTTTTGAGATTTTCTGAAGATCAGATTTTGCTACATTATCAGTGTGAAACAGATTTTTCCATAATAGAATGTTCAGAGGAAAGGAAAGTCTGTGCTGAGAGTGTGGGTGCTCAAAGAATAGCGTTTTATGTCCTCAGTGTTTTTATGAGCATAATACTCTTTCTCATTAGATATTCTTTATGGAATTCTTTCTGTAGAAAATTAGGAAACATAATAAAAAAGAAAAAGTCTATCCTTCCACAACCCCGAGAACCCTAGTATCAACATTTTGATGAATGTAATAGTAAGCTTTTTTTTTTTTTTACTATATATTTGTATTTTATTTTTATAAATCCAAGATTATGCTCTGTGGTGTATCTTATTTTGTTGCTTGATTGAAAATACAAGTACCCTGGGTGGGTCTCTTTCTATAATTTGTTTACTGTTTATTATAATGACTATATAATATTGTACCCACACTACATTTAGATAGATTTTAATGTTCTGGTAGTGTAAATTAATTATGAACGAGACATTATTGCTTATAATAGGGAGGTGGAATAAAGGACATGCTTACCGCGGAATGCAGAAAGTTAAAAATGTACCTGCAGATAAACGACATTACAAGGACTCCCCTCTTTCATGAACTCAGTTCTCTTCACATAGCTTATGAAGATGTAGTAACTGATTAACCCACTTTTTTTTTTTTTAAATCACGAGTCTTAAACCAATATTTAGGAGAGACTTTTAGTAAAACAAGGTAGCAATCTTGGAGGGGCCTGATCTCTGGGATGATGAACTGGAGTGAGCAAGATCTTTCTGGTTTGAAGTTTCCATAAGCACAGCCCTGCTACTCAGAGGTTTGAACTGTTGTCTAACATCTTCTACTAAGTCTATCTACTGAGGAAGTTTTTGGGAACAAATCAGAGGAAGTCAAAATCAGGGGCATTTGGAGCCTCACATATCCTAGTCAGATAGGACAGAGAGAAAAATCACAAATAGTATTAAGCTAGAAGAAGGTAAACTTTCCTCCTAGCTAATGAGTTCTGGAGATGTGTCTGGTCGTTACTACAACTTGCATGTACTTTTATAAACAGAAATGACCTCACTGGTCACAGTGTGTAACGAGCGCTTTGGCTGGCCCTTTCATTCTCCTCACCTCTATTCCTTCTTGGTCAGTGTGTGATTGATGACATACATTTACAGAAACCCAAACCAAACATCATCTGTCCCCAGTAATACAGCCCACAATCACGAAGGCAAGACACGAGAATATCTTTGGCAGGTGTCTTAACTTCCTCAGCACATTTATTTTGTACTCTGGCCGCCGCTGCTCATTGCTTTGTGCTCATAGTGTCTCACCCATACAGATGTAACTTTCTAATATTCTGGGCATATTTATGTACGTAATGCTTACATAATTAAATTTTTTTTTCATATGTGTTTTGGCTGTTATTGAGATAAGGTCTAGCCTTGAATTTACTTTGTGGCCCAGGCTTGCCTTGGGCTCTTAATTCTCTAGCCTCATCTTCCTAAATGTTTTATCTCACTAGGCCATAGAGTTAATTTTTTTTTCTTGTTTGTTTGGGTTTTGTTTTGTTTTTGGCTTTTACTCTTTGACATCCTGAACCACCTGCTTTTCTTAAGTCATCTGAGAATGAATCCAAATGTCACTTTTAGTGCAGAATTACTTTCATCTCTGTACTTGTGTTCTGAGCTTGATTATTTCTATGAGCTTCCTGGTTTGCTCTAGATCCCTTGCTTTTTCTTTCCCTGGGTGGGACTTCCTAGACTCATTTCAATGTCCTGGCATCTTGTAGAACAGGCTGGCTGGCCTCCAGGTGTTCACCTCCTCCCTCAGGTGGAGTAGAAGTGGGTCAAGTGGCCTTAAATGATACTATTCTCAGCAAAACTTACAGCTAATTAGTCTAGAGTGCTGTCTTGTTTAGCCATCACTCATTATATTAGGGATTTCATGTGCATTTCATTATTTCTCTGCCAGTGATGGTACTCTACTGTGAGGAGTTAACAGCATCTACTGTTAACACTTTAGGGCAGCGATGCTCAACATGAGAGTTGTGACCCCCTTGGGGGTCAGATATCAGTTATCTGTATATCTGCATATCAGAAATTTGATTTACAATTCATAACAGTAACAAAATAACAGTTAGGGAATAACAACAAAGTAGTTTTACGGTTTGGGGTCACCACAACAGAAAGAGCTGTATTAGAGCTTCACAGAATTAGGAAGGTTGAGAACCACTACTCTAGAGTTTTCTTCTTGGCATTTTCCCATGCTCCTCTAGTGCCTGCCTGACTAGTGTTTTTAGGATAAGCTTCTCATTTGTCCTTTCTGTCACTAAATAGGCTCTCAGGAAAGGCACTGAGATTGTCATTTGCCTCTCGAGGTGATTTCAGGATGAAGCAAGTGTTTTCTTGTTCTATCTACCTCTGATGGAGCAAGCTACCTCTGTGGCATCCTCTATGACTAAATGTAGTGTGCTACACACAGGTTCTGTATTTTGTAGGCATCCCTGAGGGCTAAAGAGGGCATGGCTTTTTTCCCCTTACCAAACCACACTATTCACAGAGCCCAGTCTTGAGCAATGACAAAGAAGTTGTTGATACAATATAATGGTACCTGGGCCAGCATTAGAAATTGATTTTCTACATTAATATTGGTGACAGACTTCTGAAAACAGCATGCTGGATGCTGGAACTAAAAGAAAAGATCTCAAATCTCTTGGTATGTCTGCCTGAATCAGTTGAGGGGAGAGATTCTCAAGTCCACGTTGCATTTTCTTCCTTTGTTCATTTGTTTTAGTGAGGAGGATTTTACTCTCCTGCCAAGACTGACCTATAGACTCCAGTCATCCTACCAACTCAGCCTCCCATGTGCTGAAACTACAGGTTCAAACTCCCAAAGGCATGGGCAGGCTTTTGCATTTTCTGTCATGCATTTGCCAAGTGAAGACATCTCTTATGCAGCCATTAGTTCACCTGATACATATGGAACAAATCTGACATACCCTAGCTGATGCTAAGGATACCATAGTACTAATAAAACCCCGTTATTGTCATCAAGGACTGTACTAGTAGAGAGAATGAAAGAGCTAAGGCAGATTCATAGGGAGCATCAGTGCTGGAGCTCTAAAGGTTGCTAAGTTTAATCTACAGGGAGATACTGTGGAGAGAAACTAACCCCATAAAATGAGAATAACTGAGGAAAGCTTGTGTCTGCTCTCTGAGCTGGAAGTAGAAAGGCAAAGGAAATTATGGGATGAAGAAAATGAGAAGGAGGTCAGTGAGTCAGTAGGATTCACAGTGGAGTATTAGATGAAATAAGATACGAATGCTATGGAGGACAGAAGAGAGGGAGAAGAAAAGATACCAGAGATACAGTGAGCCATGAATCTCTACAGACAGGTAGATGCTCAGATCATGGGCTGACCATTCTCTAGAGCTTCAATTCATAGCGCAGCACAGAGTCTAAGAGGGATCCAGCTGTCTGATTTGTACATCTGCATGAGTTATCTTCTTGTTATATCATATAAATATATATATATATATATATATATATATATATATATATATATATATATTTCTTAGTTTCTTTTCCTGGTGCTGTGACAAAATATACTGACATGGAGAAAGGATTTATCCTGGCTTATAGCTCAACATACACTCAGTCCTGTATGACAGAGGTGTCAAGACAGCTGGAGCTTAAAGCTCTTAGTTAAATTGTGTCCACAGTCAAGAAACAGAGAGCATGGAATGTTTGTTGAAGCCAGCTAGCTTTCTTCATTTCGTATAGTCCAGAATCCCCTGTCAAGAGAAGGGTCCTGCTCTTGATCAAGATGTATCTTCTCATGTCAATTAAGATAATAAAGACAATCTCCATAGGTATGCCCATAGGCCTATTGCCCAGAGAATTCTAGATTCTATTAAATTGACACCACCACCACAGGTGACAATTAATTAGTCAACGAATAACAATTAGTGGCCTCTACAAAATGAACTAACAGCCACGGCAGTGGAGGAAAGTAGAGAGTTTAGTAGGTATTAAAGGATTGGAAGGTGTTAGGTTTCAAACCTGGGACCAATGGCTGAGGTGCCTATTTCAACTGTCAACCCGGACCTGGACTCTAGGTTATTCTTGCAATCCCTCTGTCCCTACCTGTTACAGAGCCCTCCTGGCTGGCATACCCTACTCTCTACCCAGCCCAGGGGACTGGGCTGCTCTTCCCTATATAATCCGGCCATTTGGGTTACCTACTCTCTTTGGTCCTTTGGGCCATGTAGCTACTGCACCTGGTTCTTTTCTCCCTTCCCCTTCTCCTCTGCCCAAGTGGCACAACTCAGTTTGGTCATGTCTACTCTGGACTCTCCCAGATGTCCCTGCTGCAAGCTGTGCTCTCCCACATGAGGATAATAAACTTTCTCCTCCTCCACCATACTTAGGAACAGAAATGTTTCCTTTCGTTTCCTTTTTATTTCTTTTACTCATTCAGAAGGCAGCGAGGCTAAGTATTTGATGGGTAAGGGCAGAGCAAGAAGAATGAGTCAAGAAGTTTTACGACAAGAACTTTACTATGGTGATGTCTTTCCCTAGATTTTGAATCAAGATCAATACATTTATGGATGAGGTAAAAGTATCATAAGTTTCTTCTGGCTGTGATGAGTTAGAAGTTCCTGTGAATCAAGGTGATTGATTAACAGTTGTATTGATGATCTGCAGCCTGAGCAATCGACCTGGTGGCAGATAGAGGAGTGAGAATCTGATAGTTGGCAGACTGCAGTGGAGCTGTGGGAGAGACTGAGCCTCCTTAGATGTCAATCACTGCATCTAAAGCCGATCACATCAGCATAGGAGAGAGACAGCCTTCAATGTTGCTTGCTGGTCTCACCACGGTGATAAAGCAGCTGTACACAACAGCTTGAACGAGGACTGATAAATTTACACTCATGGTTTGAGACAGCACAGTCCATAACGTTTGGGAGGGCATAGTGGGGTCCATGGCACTTCTCAGCCATGATGGCAGGAGTGTGAGATCACTTGTTGATGCCTCAGTGGATCAGAGAGCAGAGAGTTTGAGCTAGAACTATGATTAGGACCCCATTACCTCCAGGTAGGTCCTACCTCTTAAAGGCTGGACCACCTCCGTTCATAGTAGTTAGAGAGCAAGTGTTTGAACACACAAGCTATGTGGGACATTTTATGCTAAAGCACAACAGTGTCCATGAAAGGAACTGTAGCCAGTGAGTAAGGAACCCAGAAGCCTGGTTGTGAAGATCAGGAGGAGATGTGAATTTCAGAAAAGCTCTTATAAGAGGCAGGAGTGTCAAAGAGCTCAGAGATGGCAAGGAATGGACAGTGTCCATATAGTTTCAGTGAGAACTTTGTTGACCAAGAAGCACTTTGCTTCGTGTTACAGTTCCAACAAAACAGGGCAGAGTTGGCAATTGGCAATGGTCACCTTTTTTTTTTTTTTTCTTGAGAAGGTTGGCTATGAGAAGCAAGAGCTTCATTAACTCCTTTTATTTTTTTCTAATTGTTCAGCTTCAGACCCAGAGCAAGCAACTGAGGTGCCTGGCCTCCAGGTTCTCCCAGCATTCTTCAGTCCCTACCTCCTATTACAGGAAATGGCTGGCATACCATGCCCTCTGCCCTTGACTTCCCAGCCTAGGGATTGGGCCTCCTATCTCTCTCTCTCCTTCCCTCCCTCCACATTCCTTTGGGTGGAAGAATGCTTATCACTAAGGTCAAAGGAAACTACTGTGCTCACGCTCTGTTTTCCAGCCAACCATAATCATTAGTGTCGGTGTATTTTCTCTCTTCTCAAATGGATGTGTCTGACGCCTTCCAATGTTCTTCCTGTGACAGGGTCAGTGGTTCCTCCCCATCCTGTGATGTCATCTTTGTAAAAAAGAAAGGTCACCTCACCAAGCCATGGATCAAAAAGGACAGTCTGATCATGTTAAAATAAAAGTTTGGAAAGCTAATTCTCTGAAGTATTCACCCCTGTGCCTGGTGTATGTTCAGTGCACGTGACAGGAAGTGATGGTTTACATGGAATTTTAAGCAGTATCTTTAGGACAGTGATCACAGCTTTCTATGGGGAAAGAGCAGAACTAAGTGCTGACTCCAGCAAGGAGTCACTGTGGACAACAGGATTTTCTTGCTCCAGAGGCCAGCAAAACCCTGCTGGGAATCGGAGGCTGTGAGTCCTGCTGCAACCTCTAATTTGCTTTGTGACCTGATTCCAGTCACTCACCTGCCTCAGCTCAGCATCAGGCTTCTTATTGATAAAGTGACTGATGACACTTATAAAAATGTCTGCAGGGTGGCTGTCATGAAGTACTAATTGAATATGTGATTTTAAAAAATGAAATACTGCTTCCAGAATGCCACTCATATGGTGTTCCTTGCCCTCTCGATGGGACATAGGTGTTTTTCTTTTGTGATGATTTGTCTTCTCGCACACATTTCTGATTGGATGAACACTGTACTTTAGTGAAATATTTTTCTTCGCAAAATCTGCACTAAAATAATAAAGACTACAGTTTACCTATTTCTCAAGGTCTTATGTGCTAGCTTTTCCTGGCGTGCCTTAATTGACCATGCCACCTGCAACTGCCACCTCTTCTGCTTAAGTTTTTATTTCAGAGAAATGCTGTACTGTCAACATTTGAATAAAGGCTTTACCCCGAATTTCGTTGACTCTGTATGTGAGAAGCCATTATTGGCTCAGCTGGGAGCCTGGCTTCTGGAAGTATCTGGTTGTGGCGTGTCATTCTTCTTTCTGGCTGGTCTGAATTAGGATGGCAAGGTGGGAATCTTTGGTGGGCACTGATCCGCACACTCCTCTGTGATGGCCTAATAGTCAGGCCTGAGATTTATTCTAATTTCTAACTATTGTCTTCCCCCTAATTCAAAATCAACACATTTAAATTCAGGGCCCCTGCTGTGTTAGAGAGAGAAGAAAGCTGCCCTGGGTCTGAGCTATCAGCCTTGGCTGCCTGTCTGGACCTCTCTGCTCCCTTTTTTCTAGTACATGAAGGCCCGAGTCCTCTCCACAGTCTAAAGTACATCACAACCAACATCCTCTTCTTGGCTAGTTCCTTGCTTATTGTTTTTACTTTGCATTTTTTCGCATCTCATTTTTGTGTGTGCGGAATTGTATGGTGAATGGCTTACACTGCATTATCGCCCTCCCCACAATGCTGCTGCTTTGCAAATGGTTAAGCCAGTTAATAAGAAGGACACCTGATTGCCTGAGTGAAGTTGCCCAACTCCATTCCTGGGTATTGAAGGACTCCTCTCTGCTTTGTGTTCCAAATATTTTCTGCCAAGCATCCTCTGTCTAAAAAGTACCTGTATAGGCTTATATCAACATCTTCTTCTAGAATTTATATTTATGGGGCTATGAAGGGAAGAATTGGGGATACCTCAGTATGTAAGTGAAATACACATGTTAAATAAATACACAGTCAAGGAAGAGTTTGTTTGCTTGGAAAGAAAGAAGTGAAAAATGGATGGATGATGTCATGTTGGACTGTACACAAATGGAGCCTACTCTCTGTGACCGCTCAATCTTTGATTTAATTAAGTTCTTGAGACAAGTGGAGTTCTTACAGTGCTGACCTTGACTCTTTGTTTGTATTCTGGGAGGACACTTTCCCTGCAGATAGGGAGGGGTGAATTCAGACAGAAGGGAACACAAAGGAAGTACCAGGAGGTTTTTCTCATTTGTGTCCTATCAGAGACATTTTCCACCAAGCATAACCAGCTCTTCAAGGATAGTGCTTGGAGTTGGAGCTGACTCGTTGCTTTCACATACCACATATTATCTGCTATCCTTGGCACATCCATACCTCACATCGCTGCCTGGAATGTCCTGAACCTGTCTTCTAATGTGTGGTTAGCTCTGAGGTACCTTTCTCCACATCCCTTCCTCTCTCTACCCACTCAGTGATACTCTCTTCCTTTCCACCGTATATCATAGACAACCTGCCACTGTGGCTCAGTCATAAAAGGCTACCATTATCTGCTGATACCCTTGCACCTCCACTAGTCTGTGATCTTTTGTAGGTTGGCACCGGAGGCATGCGACAGTGTATAAGAGAAGTTTCTGGGCACGCTTTCACACTGCATAGTCTACAGATAGTCCCTGAGTACTCACTATGCCCTTCAGAGCTCAGACACTGCAGAGACACAGGCAAGCCAGCCACTCATCCACCAGCAAATCTGTACCCCACCTACACCAACTACTGGGCCGTGAGAGCACAGCACATGTCCAGTTCTGGAGTTGCTCAAGGCTAACAAGTGGAGGGAGGTGGAGAAAGGTACCTCAGAGCTAACCACACATTAGAAGACAGGCTCAGGACATTCGAGACAGCGGTGTGAGTTATGAGAAGGTATGTGCCAAGGGTAGCAGATAATATGGTATGCGAAAGCAGAGAGTCAGTTCCAACTCCAAGCACTATCCTTGAAGAGCTGGTTATGCTTGGTGGAAAAGAAAATAGTAGTTCTAGAACACTGGGATCAATCCAAGTGTTGTCATAACTCAGATTAAAAGGGAGGGCAGAAGTGCTCTCGATGTGTAAGAAGAGTTATTTCTAAGACCAATATTCTTGCTTTCTTTTTCAAAAAACTATTTATTTGCTTTACATCCCTATCACAGCCCCCTCCCTCTTCTCCTCCAGTTCTAACCTCCCACCTTCTTCCCCCTTTCCCTCCTCACTTCCTCCTTAAAAAAGGGTACCTTCTACCAACCCTCTTGGCACATCAGGTCACATCATGACTAAGTGAATCCTCTTTCACTGAGGCCAAACAAGGCAGCCTAGCTAGAGGAGAATGATACAAAAGCAGGCAACAGAGACAGCTCCTGCTCTAATGGCAGGGGACCCATCAGCCACATCTGTGTCAGGGGCCTGGGTCCAATTAATGCATGATCTTTGGTCAGTGGTTCAGTCTCTGTGACTCCTCAATATTATTAACTCTACCAAATTTCTCTCACATAGATTTGACGAAACTGCCTAAGCATTACCGTTTTGTGAGATGCTCAACAGACCTCTCAATTCTTTGCTACCTCAAATGCATAGATGGATGTGCTAGCTATCTCTGCCTATGGCCTAGCAACATGCCCTGCTTTTCCACTGCTGGTGTCTCTAGCAGTTCTGGTCCATGTGGATTTCTATCTTATGCAGAGAAAAGCCAGAGAACAGTGTCCCAGAATGTCCATGATGAGCACCCAAACTCATAACTGTCACCATAGTCTTCTCTCTGTTTTTGACCTCACAGCATTTACATGTCAGGAGAATCTGTAGGCTTAGATTTTCCATCAAACTTACTTTATTTAGGATTTCTAAATGCTTCTATCTCTCTTTCATCCATTGACCAGAGGCAGGGGAGAAAAAGATTATTAGGTAAAGGGGATTGTAGACCTTTTTAGATGTAGTTCTTTAGGATGAGTCCACTTTTTGCTGTCTGGATAGCAGCAGTCCAGTCCAAAGGCCAACACCAAGCAACAACATGAATCAAAATGATCAGAAGATCAGGAAAAGTCTGCTAAAGCTGCAAGACTCAGTTGAATCATCTGGAGAAGTTCTCTGGACTGTTTCTCTCTGCAAAATCAGGTGTCAAAGGACAAAGATCAGAGCAGTGATGTTGATCCAAAAAGTGATGTCTCACTGTGTGGGATTCAATATATCTCCTCTCCTTAGAGTCCACCCACAGATGTTCTCAGCTGGTCAAAGTCATGCCCATTGCAAGAGAGAGCTCACAGCAAAATGTCACATGCCCTCTCACAAGCCAGCCTCCAGCAAAACATCATATGTCATCTCTAGCAAACACCACAAGCCAGCCTCTAGCAAAACATCACATGACTCAACAGAACCTTCAAAAAAACCAGAAACTTCCACTTCACAAGTCAGAAAGATCTCTTAACTTCATTGATCAGGAAGGAAATTTACATTAACTTAGGCTGTTGGCTTTTAAACTTGTGTCATGGTTCACCACATGAAGAAGAAAGTTCCACAAAGATAATTGGATCTGCTTTCACTAAAATGGGTTTGGAGACTACAGACCCAATTCATGACTCTTGCAGACATCATCTGTAGTTTCTAGATGTACATCTCACATACACCATGTCTGGATCCTCTTTTTGTCCAGATGGCAGAAGTGAGGAAGTGACTTACTTGGTCCTGGTCACTGTGTATACAGCCCATGTTCCTCAGTGGTTCTGTGTTTATCCCTAACCCCCACAGATGCAGAGCAGAGTCCTCATCTGACTCAGGAAGGGCTGGGAGAAATAGGACCCTCGTTCAACTCATCCTTCCCCAGGACATGGCATCCTTGCTAGCGTGCTATCGCTAATGCACAAAATGTGAAATTGTGAAGAGTCATTTGCCAATAGTCTTATCTCCACTGGCACAGAGGCGAGCTTGCTGGAGAGTTGCAAGGGGTTGGAGTATTGCTGTTTATCCGCCACACATCCCTCGGCTGCTCTCACAGAGACTCGGAAAGGCTGCACACATAAATTCACATAAATTACCTTTACAAAATGTCAACATTAAAAGTGGATTTTTATTTTGGGGACATGCCTAGAGAATGTTAACCCCTTCTTGTACGTAGCTGTGCCATCACTGGGAAGCTCAGTCTATGCCTTTGAATGCAGCACATAGCACAAGGAACAAATACTCACGATCCCTCCCTTATCACACTCATACCAACCTGTGAAAAAGGAATAGTTCCCCTTAACAAGCCATAGACCGTGGGATATGGTACTGTCGTCTTATGATGCCTGTGATTTGAATTTTATTGTCTGTGTTGAACTTTTAAAAATTTAATCAGTTGCAGGTTATCCAGAGACACATAATCCTTTTGGGCTTCATTTTTCTCACTATTGTTTCAATATTTGTGTACTCCCCAGAATTCATGCTCAGTGTTAATTCCATCTGCATTTTTAATATGTATTGTAATAAGTTCAGTTTTAAGAAGTGGGGTTTTTAGAAGGTAACTAGACCGTGGGACTTTGTCTTTTACAAAAGTGCTGGAGCTAAGTAACCATGCCCTTTACCCTTTTCTGTCCCTGGTGCCATGTTTGGACACTGTTGGACCTCTTCTCAGCATGTAATAACCAGTTTCTTGAGCTTGCTTTTCCCACCTAGCAATATGGGAATAGTTTTCTATTGTTCTTTAGTTATCCAACCTCAGAGACTGTGTTATAGTAGACAGAGGACTAATACAGCTGTAGGTAAAAGAGATGAGTGCTTGTACTGAGGAAGCCCATCTTCCCAAGGTTTTAGGAACTAGTTAAGAGCATCTACTATTCCTCATCAAATTCAAGCTTAGATATTAATGATGCTAATATCATTAAGAAAGCTGTACATAACTTTATAAGATACTAGTATTAGGGAGATACAATGAATAAGAGTACATGTGATTGTGCAGCCTCACCAGAAGGCAGTCCTAACAGCAAGGCAAGGATTCTGAAGTTGTACAGCACTGTGCAGGCCTTGAGGAAAGGCCCATCAGAAAACATCTCTGAGTTAAAGACCAGTCTCTGGTTAATAATTTCAGTCTTGTTTGCTTGATATGAATAAAGACACATTTTTGTTATTCACAAAGAGTTTTGTTTGTTTGTTTGTTTGTTGGATCAAATTCTTAGGAGAGGAAAAGTTCTCAAGACTCCTTGCTATGTTTTTGACCCAAGTAAATGTGGCCAGCTACCCCTTTCCAGCTCATCTATTCTCAGAAGAGAGATTTGTCCATTTCTCAAAGAAATAAACGTATTTAGTGGTCAAAATGCTGCCTTTGCCTTTGATTTTAGAAGAGAAAGAAGTAAGTATGTCACATCATGTAGTTTCCTTACAGGAGATAATTTCTAGGATGTGGTGGAGCCTCTGGGGCAGAACGAGTTGAACCACACTGGGAGAACCCTGATGGTCAAGAGTAGAGAAACTGAATGGAACATTCAGCAGGAATGTGAACAGGGAAGGGTAGATTTGAGCCAGGAAGAAGCATATAATCACAGTGGGCCCAAGACCTTATTGCATTAGAGGGCCTTACCGTTGTAATAATATTGCTAACCAAAGCTATGAGTTGAGTCTGAAGAAATGGCCCCAATGGTTAACTGCACTTAATCAAACCAGAGGACCTTGGTTTGATTTTCAGGACCCACAACCTCTCTAACTCTAGTTTTAGAAGATCTGATGCTCTCTTTTGACTTTGGAGGGACCTACATGCATGTGATATGTGTGAACTCATGCAAGCATACACACATGCACATAAAAAAAAAAAAACATTAGTTCAATTAAAAATGAGTCTATGACTTGAAATAGTTCAACATTTTTTTTTCATTTTTTCTCTTATGTGTAACAGGTTTTGGCTATGTTACACATTTTACTCTATTCTGATATGACAAGAAAAAAATCAAAGCACTGTTTTTTACTCTAAAACTTGGTTTTGATTTTGAAAAGAATGCAAAACATGCTTTAGAATCCTAAAAACTCTCTGGAACTCATATTTAAGGAACAAGAAAGGTTTTAGGCTACAGCACTGAATGTGAGTTGCTTCAGAGAAACTACAGATGGGTTCTGCTTCATGGAGCTATGTCTCCAATCCCATGGATGCCAGAAGGCATCCGTTTTGTTAAGGCCTCTTTTGAGGACTTCTCCTCTGTCTCCTTCCATTTTGTCTTCTTCCCTGGGAATGGAACCCAGGCCCTGCACATGACAGGCAAGTTCTGACCTTTGGCTAAATGTCACTGAGTACAGAATAGGAAAAAACAGAGACCCAGAGTCCTGAAGATGAGGGCTGTGGAAGATGAAGAGTGTGAAAGATGAAGGGTGTGGAAGATGAGGACCATGGAAGATGAAAGGTTTATGAGATGAAGGCTGTGGTTTTCTGTTCTGATCCAGGAAGCTGTATGACCTTGAGCAGGCTGTTCATCTTAGCGGTTCTATGCCAGTGTTTACAAAATGAAAGAGTTGGATCAGATGATAATCCTCTACTTATAATTTATGCCCTACATGATCCTGAAATTCTAGAGAAAGGCACAGAGAGATAATTGAAGTCTTGTATAGAGAGCTATACTTAGACAAAGATCTAGAAGTAACTTATCTCCATAGCATATACATATATTCATACATATATACAAATATCTATGTGAAATTAGCTTTGATCTTTCTAACAACAGAAATATTCAGAACTTTTATTATCTAACCAAAAGAAAAGTAGCATATTCTTTGAAAACTGCTTGGTCTTTACTCCTTTATGTATTTATTTAGTTACAGAAACAGCAGTAAAAAGTTGCTTATTCTTTAGAATTCTCTCCTAATCCCACTCCTTCAATGGATCTGAATCATCATTGTTGAAAGGCAATGGCTGATTTACATTTTTGCTTTTATTCAACTTTTTTTTTTTTAACTCAATAGCCTGTGCTCTCTATTCGCATACTATTGCTCTAGCTTTTGGGATGATATTTTTCATGTCTTTACAGTACCGGCTAGGCATCTTTCTTAGGTGAGATCTTCATTAGGTAAATTCACAAAATGAGGAGATTTGGCCAACAGTGGCCACATCACGTTTTTTTTGTTGTTTATTTGTTTTGTTTTGTTTTGTTTTAAAACCCAGAGTATTTACCTCCTTACAACATTGTGCTGTATCTACTCAAGCATTAAAAGTTGAGATAAATTTATTAAGATATCTCATGGACTGATGATCTTTCCAGGTCCAAGTGGCTCTCAGTAGAAGCATTGCCAGGCAGAATTTGCACTCCAGAAGCATAGGGTCATTTGATTTAGGACTTGTTCCTGGTATTGATTTATGTGCTGTTAGTATTTTAGTGTATATAGCAACGAAGAGAGGACACTTTCTATTGACTTGGAAGTTGCCAGGGATGAGGGCTCAGGGATCAAATGGGATGTTTAGATAGATGCCTGGCCTCCTCTACCTTGAATGGGGAAGTTGTTGAAGAATTTTATTCCCTCTCCTTGGAGATGTCCTCAGGGTGGTTGCTGAGCATTTTCGTTCCATGGGGAAGGTTGGTACTGCTTCCATGGTTTATGGCTTTAAGAATGCAAATAGAGCTGAGAGTTTCCTCAGTTCCTGGATCTCAGACAGTTCCATCTCGGAGTGCTGCCTTCCCCAAGTGTTTCCAGAGAAGACAGCCTGAGGGAGAGGAAGTGGCGCTAATTAAATCCTCCCTCTGTTTTCCAGGCACAGGAGCCTCAAGCAGATGTCTGTTGTTAGTGTGTTCACAGAGTGCGCAAATACAGAAGCAGGCTTCCCTTCCCAGTGACACAAACCTTCCTCCATTGGAACTTTGGAAATGCATTTCCTTCCAACACCCACTGTAAAGGAGGTGGCCAGACTGCATACATAGATTACAGAACTGCTACCAAGCCAACGTGCACTTGTCTTTCTCTGTCTCCATCTCTCCTCTCTCTGTCTCTGTCTGTATGTCTCTGTCTCCCTGTCTCTCGGTCTCTCCGTCTCTCGCTATCTCTCTGTGTATGTCTTTTTGTGTCTCTCCTTTCTCTCTCTGCTTCCTTTTAGCATTATAGTGAGCAAGCTGGACTCAAAAGCATGCCCATAAGTACTGACAAGTATGCCTCCATATTCTGTCTCCTTGTAGGAATGTGTATAGAGTCATCAAGACTGCCAGGGTTGTATCAGCTAAGAGAAAATGGAATGGGAGCTGCATAAGGCAATCCATTAGTTTAACCAACTGTATTTTCTACTGAGTTCAACCCCCTCAAAGTGACATCCACAGTTGCCAGAGATGATTCTGTTTACTCCTACCATCCCGGCATAATTGCTAATAGCATCATCAGATGCCACACGACAAAGATTGAGGCAGTGCATTTGTGTTACTTCGAGTGGAGAAATGAGAACAAAGTCAACCTACCTCCAATAGACACCAATAGCTGTCCAAAGAAATCAATCCATCCAAGTCTACTACCTCAGTGGGGTGTACTGGAGTGGCTTACAATAGCATAGGTGAGGTTTTATTTTTAGTTTTAGTTTTAGTTTTTTAACTTAAGGAGCAGATTTGACTCAAAGGCAGCTGCATCATCCAAGTCCACCCTAGGATGAAAGCCTGTCTGTCCCTGGAGCTCTCTCTCTCTCTCTCTCTCTCTCTCTGCACAACTTGCACATTGCTTGGCTGGCTGGAGAGTCTCCTCCCCTAGCCGTCCTTACTGCTCACACAACCTTGGCTAGTGACTCCTGTAACTTTCTGAGCTTGCTCAGCCGTGGAAGCCATGTGAGCATGTGAGCTTCTCTCCTCCCTCCCACAGACAATGTTTCAATTAGGAGGAAGGGGCTCTCCACAACACTGTGTGATGGCGCTATTTTTTACCGCTCTTGTACGTTCTAGTTTGTCTCCATTTTAAGGGTGAAAATATGCTGGCAAACTAGGCTTCTCCCCACTTTCTGGCATTTCACAGGAGCTGAGGAAATAGAATTAAAGCTGCCTTTTAGCTGATTAAGAACACAGAGGTATCTCTGAGAATAAGACGTCATGCCTAATGGTGAGCCTAGGCATGAAGCCTGCTTTCAGGACACATTAGTAGCTGGCCTCCAGTAGGAATGATTGCATGACTGGAAAAAGTACCTAGGTGCAGGCAATATTCTTCTGTGGCTTTCTCATTGTGCTAAAAAACAGAGCATTAGATCAGGTAGACATTTTTTCCTGGGCCTGCATGATCCTTCTATTTTGTCCTTAAAAACAAAACAAAACAAAATACTTTACAAATAGAAATAAATTTCTTGTTTTTATTTAAGTGCTAAATTTAAATAATTTAATTAAGCACAGGAACCGAAAATGAGAGAGGTACCCACAACATCATCATGAGGAGAGAACTACTTTTAACATTTAATTTTTTTCAGTTTCAAATGCCACTCGCATATGTATACACATACAAAAATACGTGTGCAATATTTTCTTCCTTTTTCTATGAATGATCTTAAGACAATTGAACAATATAATTTAGGTATAACTTTCTTTTTCCATAAAAGTATCGGGTACATCTTTCTATGATAAAGCATATAATCGTATTTCAGCAGCTGCACTGTATTTGCTTCTAAGGCAAAAATTTCATCTGTCCAGTTCTTTTCTAGTGAAGAATACTTGCTTTGTTTAAATTATTTGAATATTAAGTGTAGGGTTGTGTGAATGTTTAGTGTTGCTATTTATTGCATACAGTATTTCTCTACTAGACATAATAGTGTGATGAAAGAAATTGTGTACATGTAATACAATGTTATTGAATATGTGTGTGTGTCTTTGGACACTTTCCTAAACTGTTTCTTTAAAATGCTAGAATGGGAACATTTGATCTGAAAATATGCCAGTTCCAGGTGGTTTATGTCTTGTCTTCGTCACTGATCTCTTGCTGTGGAGAGACAGCAGGGCCATGGCAGCTTTTAGAAAAGGGAGCACTTAAGTGCACCTTGCTTACAGTCTCAGAGGTTCAGTCTGTTCTCACTATGGTGGCTAGTATGGAGCACATAGGCACACACGGTGCTGGATGAGTAGGTAAGATTTCTACATCAGATATACAGACATCAGGAGGAGAGGGCCCTGGCTTGGACTTTTGAAGCCTCAAAGCTCACCCCATACAATGTTCCTCCAATAAGGCCACACCTACTCCAACAAGGCCACACCTCCTAATCCTTCTCAGGTAGCTCCACTCCATGGAGACCAAACATTCAAATATAGAAGCCTATTGGAGCCATTCTTATTCACATCACACATGTCCTCAAACCAATCCCTGGAGCTGATTAGGTGATGCATTGTCATTGCTTTTCACTCTTAAATACAAACCACCCCGAATAGAGTTTTAAACAGAAAATGCCAGGAAATCACAAAGAGGAATTACTTGGCAGTAATTTCAGGCTACAAACCCCTTGTTCTGTTTATGTATTGGTATTAAAGTTGAGGGTGACCCACAGGCTCCTTCTCCATCCCCATAGTTTCTCCTTCTCTTCTGCGGTGAAGGCCCTACACAGTGGTGGCATTTAAATGTCTGTGCTCATACACGGTCCACTGGTGCCTCTGTTTGATCAAAGTGTGACTGCTTCCCTTTAAGGAGATCTTCTGTTCTTTGTAACCTGCTTTTCCACAACCAGCATACAGGGAGCATGTTTTACCATAAATGAAAAGACTGTTTTATTTTGTTTTAGGCTAAAGAAATGTCAACAATTGGGAGCTTTGAAGGATTCCAGCCCGTGTCTCTGAAGCAGGAGGGAGATGACCAGCCCTCTGAGAATGACCACTTGTCCACGGAGGAGGAGGGGGACTCAGGCAAGGACCCAGGACGAAGACAGATTTCAAGACAGCAGAGTGTGACTAAATCGACGCTTTACCCCAATCCTTATCACCAGCCCTATGTGTCACGGAAGTACTTTGCCACACGGGTAAAACCACGATTTTCAATTCTATTCAAAATTTCTTTTGAAAACTTGCCTCCTTCTCTATACTGCATGCTGCCAAGGGTTACATAATTTACATACCTCTTGTAGTGGTTATTATAATCCTTATGTGGTTGTCTTTATTCCCATTGTGTGGATGAAGGGTGTAAACTTCAGACAAGCCAGACCAGTCTCTATTTTTTCTCTCTCTCTCAGATAGCTATCAAGGAGATACAGTTCCCATAGCTTCTATAAATGTGGGCTTCATTCCTGCAGGGATGCAAAATCTGGACTCAAGGAATTAATGCTTAATGGCTAGAGAACCTGTAACACGGTTGCTAGAAGGTGAACTACAAACTCATTATTTCTTAAGGAAGACATAGGCTGTGGAGCGGAAAGCGCTGCTGAGGGCAGAGCCGAATCTCAGGATGGATGATGAGATTCTGGTGTTACCACATGAGCAAGGGTTTGAAACTGAAACTCCATTTGCTGCCAGTGTGAGGCTCAAGAGTTCTCACCTGAGCAATGGAGCCAGACAAAGAAAATGAACAAGGCATATATACTGAGTGTAAAAGGCTACTGTAATAAGTTTCTAGTATTTGGATCAAGGGGAAAACACTTCGTGGGTTTCTTATTTCTTTGGTGAGTATTTTTAATTCGTGCTTACTGGCCTTTTGCGGTCCTGCAAAGTTCTTATTAACACAGTAGCCATAATGTATTGGAGGAAAAATAGGGGAATGTGAACCATGACAAAAGATAGTTTTCATGCATATATGGGACACCTTTTTGTTGAAAAATAAACTTCTTTCCACAGCCCCCATTTCCCACTCCCCCCCTTTCTTTCATGTCTGAGAGTAACCAAGGCAGAAGACAGCTCTTGGAAGTTGATTCTGAGCTTCTAGTTTGTTGAGCCAGGGTCTTTTGTGTGGGGTTCGTCTCTACTCTGCTGGGTACGTACTCCAGGCTAGCTAGCTTGAAAGCTTCCGGCCATTTCTCCCATTTCCACTTCCCACTTCCCAACAGGAGTGCTGGAGTCACATATGTGGTCCACAGGACTGAGGCTTTTGTGTGGTTTCTGGAGATCACACTCAGGTTCTCTGATTTGAGTAACACTTTTATTGGATTGGGGCCATCTCTCTGGCCCTTCAAAAATATATTTTTCAGCTCAATATCTTAAACACATGGAGGTCAAGGATTTGAGACTATTTACAAGGCTAAATGATCCTTATTTGGTAGCTTTAAATATATGCCTTTGTTTAAGATAAAGCTCTCATGAAAGCAACTGAATGTGTGAGTGCATATGTATGTGTGTGTATTTAAACATTATGTAGACTCCTATGTGGAAGGCACTCTGGTAGGTGCTATGCTATCTGTGTTTGTGCAAGTGTTTTTTGCATATGTCAAGCATATGGTCTGTTTTCCAAAAGATGTGAACTTTATTGAATATGCAAAGTTAAGTTGAGATGGAACTGCAAAGGAAATGTAAGCAGCCTTTGGAGTCTTATGATCTAGATATGGATGATGCCAGGGTTTGATGAGAAGGTACAGAGCAGAATAAGGGCTTCATGGTTGTAGCTGGGGCAGCTGTGAAAGCAGACTGAAAAGACCATGAAAAGTTCTGTACTTTGCTTGTGATGGTAGTAGTTCTGAAGTTGGCACAGGTAGATTTGTTGGCTCTCACTGTAGGAACTGGGACTATATTCATGGTAAAACTGAAATTCTTCTTGACAAAGAAGAGGACACGGGGACCAACTGACCTCTAACGCAAACTTTAATCTTAATGGCAAGTCACTTTTAGAAGCTGTGCCTTTGCCTATGAACCAGGGATAAGAGAATTTTAAGGATGAGGTCAGACTGTATTGAAAGGAGATATTGGTATTCAGGCTGCTGCTTGCCAGAAAATGAGCCAGGGCAGTAATTTCCTTGACTGTGCTGTAAAACTTGAATTGATCTTCAGCAAGTAAAACAATTGATTTCATGTCTGCCTTTTGAAATTAATATGACTGTCTAACTCCATTTGGAAACATACAGGGAAAGCAAGGCTAGACCATGTAGCTCTTTAGATGAACTGACAGAGTCCCAAAGTTACTACATGTGTCATTAGATATTCCTTTAAAAAATGGTGGCCTTATACTACACTGTGAGCCAGTTGGGAGTAAGAGATAGATGAAGTTAAAAAGCACTTATTGCTCTTGCAGAAGATCCACTTTTGGTACCCAGCATCCACTTGGTGTCTCACAACACACTATAACTCCAGTTCCAGGGGGTCCAACACTTTTCTGACTCCCACAGACAGCAGGCACTCACACGGTGTGCTCACACACATGTAGACAAAATACTTACATATGTAAGATAAAAATAACACTTTTTCAAAAAGAGTGAATAAGCCTTTCTGAATGAGGGTTCAGCATCTTACTCGGGGTCCTCTTTCTTGCTTAGCTTCTTTAGGTATACAGATTTTAGTATGATTATCCTATATTATATGTCTAATATCAACTCAGAAGTGAGTATATACTCTGTGTGTCTTTCTGCTTCTGAGTCACCTCACTCAGGATGATCTTTTCTAGTTCCCACCATTTGCCTGCAAATTTCATGATTTCTTGTTTTTAATTGCTGAGTAGTATTTCGTTGTGTAAATGTACCACAATTTCTGTATCCATTCCTCAGCTGAGGGACATCTGGGTTGTTTCCAGATTCAGGCAAATGGGATAGACATCAGAAGAGGGAGAAAACAGGGAACAGGACAGAAGCCTACCACAGAGGGCCTCTGAAAGACACTACCCAGTAGGGTATCAAAGCAGATGCTGAGACTCATAGCCAAACTTTGGGCAGAGTGCAGGGAATTTTATGAAAGAAGCAGGGTGGGGGGATAGAAAGGCCTGGAGGGGATAGGAGCTCCACAAGGAGAGCAACAAAACCAAAAAATCTGGGCATGGGGTTCTTTTCTGAGACTGATACTCCAACCTAGGACCATGCATGGAGAGAACCTAGAACCCCTGCACAGATGCAGCCCATGGCAGTCTCCAAGTAGGCACCCTAGTAAGGAGAACAGGGGCTGTTTTTGACATGAACTCAGTGGTTGAATCTTTGATAACCTCCCCCATGAAGCGAGGGAGACAACCTTACCAGGCCACAGAGGAAGACAATACAACCAGTCCTGATGAGCCCTTATAGGTTAGGGTCAGATGAAAGGGGAGGAGGACCTCTCCTATCTGTGGACTGGGGGAGGGGTGAGAAGAAGCGGAGGGAAGGGATGAAGGAGAGGTTACAGCTGGGATACAAAGTGAATAAATTATAATAAGTAAAAAAAAAAAGGAGTGAATCTTCAGGTAAGTGAAATGATCCAAGTCACACAGTAGTGCAAGAGCTTCAGCTAGGTGCTTAGAGTCCACTGCTCTTCTTAGATGAAAGTTACAATTTACAGAAACCTTTATATGATGGTATCCTCTTCATCAGTCCTAGAAAGCAAACCGGAATTCTCAAGAGCTTCTGAGGACAACTGTCTTATGTCGGAGTAAGTCCAACACGTGAGCCTGAGGATGCTTTGTGGGCTGCGAGGTTGAGCTTTCAAGGGCACCCAGCTCCCCTTCAGACTAGAGCGTTGTGTCACTACAGTGAATATGCACTAACAAGCGGGGGGACAATGAAAACACAGTTGTGATGAAGCCATCCGTTGGCATTTAAATTTTTAAATTTATTCTTTTGTAATTTTATACATAAATACGATGAGTTTAGATTTTATCAGTCCTCTAACTTTCCCCTCCAAGATTCCTAAGCACCTGCAACAAAGTTTCATCTCCTTTTCCTCCTTTTCTCCTTCTCCTCCTTCATTTTCATCTACTTCTACAATCTGCTGAGTCTACTTAATGCTGCCCATATAGACGTGGTGTAGAATACCACCCAACGGAGCATTGGCACCTTACCATGGACCACATTGCTGAAAAAGACTGACTTTTTCTCTTCTAGCAGCCCTCAATGGCTAATAGCTACTCAGCTATGGATGGGGCTTTAAGGTGCTCCTTCTCTTTCCATGCTGGAGTGTGCACGTCTTGTTCAGGCAACCACAGCTGCTGTGATTCATTAGTGCCATGGCCTTGACATGTCCCAAAGACACTACTTTGAAATGCTCATCTTGATTTTATGATTGTTTTTTTTTTTATCTTGACTCATCCTCTTTTGCAATGTTTATTGAACTTTGTATATTAGGACAATTTGCTGTCCACGCCCCATTTACTATTTTCTGTATTAACTGCCAACCACCACATTAAAACATCCCTCTGATGATAGGTGAAGTTGTATTACACTATGAGTACAAAGATTAATATTTAGAAGATAGTTTGGTTTAGCAAAGTCATATTCATAGGGCTTTTAACCTACCCACTCGTGAGTTCTTTGCCGTGTTTATGGGCATCAGTTTCCTCCTGTTGAGCAGGTCTTAAATTCAACTGAGAAGATGTTGGTTATCCCGATAACATTCCACTGTTGCCCCCACTGTATAATTCAGTCATTATTGGAGCTGACAGGGTTCACAGCTGTGTTAGACTATTGATGGACTGTCTTCTCTATCAATCTACAAAGCACCTTCTAGCTCTGTGAAAGCTACCCAACAGGGAAGAAGTTTCAGGGTCAGTAATAGCTTGGTTTCTCCATGGCCTGTGACCAAATAAATAGGGTCTTACCATCAAGTTCTTGTGGCAATAAATAGGCTCTTACCATCAAGTTCTTGGGTGGCCAAGAGTAGTAAAAATAAACTGTGTTGTTTTATGGGTCTCTGGGAAACCCCTAACCGAAATTTCAGCAAGAAGTATCCCACATGTAGAACAAGGATTTTTGTCTGATTACCTAAATATATTCTGGTATGAACATTATCCCAAGAAACATTTTTTAAATACATGAAAAAATGATCTAGTTTTATTAGCTTGCAAATCAAATCCAAGGTGTTGTGATTGTTAAGAAGATAGAAGTATGTTTGTGTGCTTGTGAGTGTGTGAGTCTCAATTTCTTTCCCTGAAAAGTGTAAATGAAATGCAAGTTTTGTATAAAACCCTAAATAAGCTAACTTTGTCAACATTCATAGAGTATATGGCACGTCTATAAGCATTTGAAACACTTATTTTCAGTACCTCCTCTCTCTTATTTTCGCTTACATTCACAATTCAAAACAATCACAAAAATGGCAACAAAGGGCCTACAGCCTCACTGTGATCTCTAGGGTGAGTTATAAAAGTTGACACAAGGGTCTGTAGCAGTAAAGAGACGCTGGCTGACTTTATCAAGGAATTGTTCAGTAAGGAAAGTTTCAGATGTGTGAGAGTCATCATAAAGTGATTACTTCTTAGATCTGAAGTGAGATCTCAGATGTCATGGTCCAGCTGGTGAGCAAATTGGATTCTGCATTTCTATAAACTTTCTGCCAGTACTGATGTGCTCTTACTGTTCAAGTTATTCATTTTCGGTAGCACAATAGTGAGTGAGATTTGACTTTCCCAGGAGTGTACTAAACAGAAGACCTGGGGATAGAACTAGTTTCCTAGCCACCTACTTATAGTGTTATGATTTCATGCCATAAGCACAGAAATATCAACTTATTCTAGGCTAAGAATTTAAAATATGTGAATTGCAAATTGGGAAGAACATTGAGTGAGCCAGTGGAAAAATTTGTTGCTGAAATATTTTATTAAACTTTAGGATCATCACCCAAAAAAATAGTTAGTTAATAAAAAAATTAGAAAATGTACATATGCAGCATAAAAATCACTATAATGTCACAGTTTAGTATTAACTAAAAAATTAATTACATGCACTCTTATACACTTGTGAGTGGATTTTTTGTTTTTCATTTATAATTTCTGTATGTAATTAGAGTTTATATGTTACATATTGTTTCAAAAGGCTGTAATATTTTTGGGACATCATTTTTTTATTAGCGCCATCACATCTCACAATAGGGATATCCAGTACAGTGTGTTTACCTTTAGCTGGATGTTGAGAATGTTTTCTGTTCATATCACTGATCTGGAAAGGAAAGGTTTTTCATTGGCTTTCTGCGATAGCAAAACACACAGCTTTTTAGGTGCCAGGAATTGGTACCCAAAGATATTAAGGAGAACAATGATCAATTCTATGAATTTTAAGTGTGATTTTCAAAGAATGACTGGCACGGAAAAAAATAAGTGGTAATTTTAGCACCATAATATCAGATATTATATCATGTGTCTAAGTACCAGATCATAAAATAAGTTACTGAGCCCGTAATCCCCTTCTGTGGTTTGCTGGTCATTATTATAATATACAAAATTTATGCCTTTCTGACCTAGTTTAGGAGATTTTTTTTTTTCTCCGAAAGAGTGGGTCCTGGGAATATCCAGTCAACCTCTTAAAGTACCTGAACGAAGTGTTACTTGCCTGAGGATAGCCATAATCTCAAGGACCATGCCAGGCCTGGGAAGCATACCTGCCATGCAGGAGTCCTGATACTGCACCACCCATGACCTTGGGATATGAATTAGAAATTCCAGAAGTGAAGGTCTAAAACTCTTTCTCTCAGTCCATTTGCAACCTTTTTCTCTGGTTTTAGTGTATCTGCTATTCTTGCTCAGACATATCTAAAAAAGGCCTCATGCCTTCTCTGAACAAAAGTATCCCTCAAGGCTAATAACTTGAGGTATATTATGATAATCATCCTAGTTATGGAGACTGATGTTCAAAAGCAACTTTTTATGAAAAGAACAATGCTTAGCCCACATGGAGAAAGATATTTTTAAACTCCCTGTAGGGCTCTGTATTTGCAGATACCTTATCAGAAAGTTGAAAGCGATTCAAGATGGAGAATTATCTCTAAATTTATACTAGAGAATGTAAATTACATACAAACTAATGGTACTAAAACTATTTGATCTTTTAATATTTAATTAATGGTTCCCCATGGCTTTTTTATAGCCTGTGTTCTATTGTGAGCAGCGAGACTTTAATAAGCAGGTTTAGGACTTCCCATTGTGTAGTGAGATGTCATTGCTTCCATGACACTAATTTGGCTTTCATACTCTCTCTTTTCCTCTTCTCTTGCTAGAGGGTTCCCAGTGACTTGCCCTCACATTAGGAACACATACATTTATTAGTTTTATTGTTATTGCCTGTGTGAGCTTCCATTTAGTTTAGAAAATAAACATCTCACTGGGCAGGAGGTTGTTCAGCTTCTATTGTATTGAAACTCCTTGAGGACTGTCATAAAGATGTCTTATTTATTTATTTATTTATTTATTTATCTATCTACTTATTTATTTATTTAGTGAGAGCAGAACCACAGTAATGATAAGGTGAATTTTTATTATTTTTTCAAGGAAATACAAATTTGCTTGGCCTTTAAAGATCATGGCTGATTTCAAACTAATTTTCTTACTTATGTGTTTATTGAAAAACGGCCTCTATCTAGTCATCACAGTAGCTACAGAAGAAATCTGAGAGCCACAGGCTCTAAGAGCAGTCCTTCCTGAACAACTAACTGCATGTACGGCAAGCTTATTAACAAAGTCAAGGACATTGTTTGGGTCAGCATTGGCTCTGGACTAGTCTAGATCGTGGAAATGCAAGGGAACCGATATGCAAGTCTTTGGAATTCCCCAAGAAGGTTTGCCGTGCCTGGAACTACTCAGGGCTAAAATGGAAGAGACAAGAGAGTCACTGTGCGGTGAAAGATGAGGTATTTGATCATAACTTCCTGTTTGCCTTACACTGCAGTCTCAGTGCTAAGTGTTTGGTTGCACTAAGCATTTGATCCTTGAATTCTAGTATGGCTTTTTCACTTTTATTTAACCTAAACACTAATGAGAATAATGGTAAGGCTTTTTATTATTCAGTGTTTGTTATTGTTTAATGTACAGGGTCTCGTGGTATCTCCCAATACTTGAGTTACAGTAATTATTATCACAGCAATCTAACAAATGAATAAACTAATAAAAAAATGCCAAGATGACTTATCATGGATTACAGATAACCATGAAGATGACTGAGATAATATCTAAGACACAAAGTGCATATATATTTTTAAATTTTTTATTCAAAATTATTAGATTTAAATTTATAAAGTTTTAAAAAAGTATTAATTAACTAGCAATAATAAAAGGTAAGGAAGCACAGTTTTCTGTTGAGGTCCATTTTGTTCTCTATTGTAAAAGAGCCTGAGTAATGTTCATACTGACAAAAAGAATGGGGCAGACAAGAACATTGACAGATCTGTAGAGAGCATCAAAGCTTTCCAAAATAACACACTTTCAGTGTTTAGCTTTTGAAAAGCTATAGAGAAAAGCATCACTTTTATGGTCTATTTCTCTTTCATTTTTCCCCCACCCTGAGTAAACCAACATTGATATATTTCAGAGACCTATTTAGGGTTAATTCAACTGTGTGTCACCAAACAAGAATATAGTTACACACATTTCTTTTAAGGAAGGTGGCCAATCTTATCCTCCCCTGTTTCATTTTTTTTTCTTTTAAATTTATCCACATGCTTTTATATCTTCATTATAGTAGATTATCCAAACCTATTATATATTATAGCACCCTTTTGAGTAGCATTTGTATATGGCTCCTCCTTTACTGTTGTTCACAAACAAGGAGAGTTCTTCACCCACGCCATTTTGTAGATGTGCAAGAATTTCTGAAGCCTAACTTCATAGAGGTATATCTGGATCAAATATAGGTTATTCTTTGGATAGATTTGGCCATTGTGTTTTATTAGTGTGATGACCACTAGCACTATGGAAACACCCCACAGGCTATTGCATTTTGTAGGAAAGATACTAAAGCTTTTACATTTTATAAATCATTATATTCATCTTCACATATTTTTGCTGAACTGGTTGACGTAAAAACGTTCAACAAAATGCTTATTTTAGGGTTATTTAATTATTCGCCGATTCTACTTGCTTTTTTTTTTCTGAAAAGTATTAGTTATGCTATTGAGTTATATTTGTGAGGCTAAAATTATGTAAAGAAATTTTGAGAAAAATACCAATGTTGAGTCATCAAAGAGCGCATTATATTTCAGAAGACTTTGAAAAGTAGGCCCAGAAGAGTCAGAATTTCTCACAGGGATAAAAGGTTGAGTGAAGAGAGAATAGCCAGGAGACTACAGGAATTTGCCCCCAGGGTAGACTGACTGCCCACAGGGTCACTGGAAATGAGTGTTATCAGTAGAAACCCCGGCAGCACTGCTAAGCATATTTGACCGAAACCCCAGAAATTGCTGGATTTATGACACAAGACCTTCAGCAAGCATGTGACGCCAATATTAGCTTTCTGACCAGCCTTAAGCCAGCCACAGACAATGATACAGAGGGAAATTGTTCAGTCTAGTAGCTTACTCTCCAACTCAGGAAGAAACTGGAATCAGAATCATGGCTATAAAAGTTATGACTTCATTTTCTTGAAGATGAACAGAACTTAGACTCATCAGTGTGACCCAGAAGATTTGGTTTAGTTCAGCCTTTTAGCCAGGAAAGCCACGCAGTGAGCTAAAATTGCAGAGCTAATTATTGACAATTGTGTCACTCACCTCTTTTTAGGTGATGTGGATGGCTTTGGCTGTTCAGAAGGAACCACAGAGCAGATGTGGGAATAACTTAATTAGGTACTTGAAACTCTTCACCATTTACACATGCCTCACCGCAAGCACCCTCACTCTTGTCTAGATTACCCTATAAGACAGCATATATTCTTAAAACTTCCTCATGTACTAATGTGTTTATCCAGTGAATTTCTGAAACAATTGGCCTAGTATGTATCCTAAGTTAAGATTTTTTTATAGCTGCCTGATGATTCTTTTTTTTTTTAATTTTTATTTTTTCTTCACAATTTATTCATTATATATCTTGATTAAAGGCTCTTCCCTCAACTCCTCCAGTCCTACCCTCTCTTTCTCTTCCCCTCATCCTTTTCCCCTAGTCTACTTAAAGGATTGAGTTCTCTACTATTGCCATCTGCCCATAGCTTGTTAAGTCTTATAGGAATGCATGGATCCTCTTCCTTCCTGGCCTGGAAAGATTCTTAAATACAGTAAAGCATTAAGAAGAATAACTGCCTAAAGAGTACTAGTTGTCTCAAGTATATGTCAGTGAAGTATATTCTCACTAGTACAGTCTTCATACCAACAGGATTATCTGGGTATGTGTGAGAAATGCAGTCTCCAATCCCAACCCAACTAAGTTGTATGGGAGACTGGAAATGGTTCTAGAAATGTTTCAACGTGGCTCCCATGTACACTGAAATTTAAGAACTGTCGAACTAAGGAAGGCATGAATTTCCTAGAACAGGTGTCAATGAGTTTCTGTATAGACCTGGGCCCTGAGGTGGGAACATTTGTTTTGTGAAAGTTAAGAAACCACGAAGACCAGTGAGGCTTGCTGAGACAGAAGCACCAACCAAACACCCTTCATGGCCCCCCTACACATATATAGCTAACGGGCAGCTTGGTCTTCATGTGGGTCCTTTAGCAAGGGACTATCTCTAACATGGACTTTGTTGCCTACTTTTGATCACTTTGCCCTGGCTAGGCTGCTTCATGGAAAAGGCCACCATGGAAAAGGATGCACTCATGTGACATGATCCATGGTGGGTTGGGGTGGGGGCTTCCCTTTTTTGATGAGTAAGGAAGGAGAGGTAGGGGGGAAAGGGTGGGAGGGTAGGACCAGGAGAAGAGAAGGGAGGGACTATGAACAATGTAAAGTCAATAAAAAATAAATAAAAAATAAATAAATAAATAAATAGAAAAAACTGAGGAGAGTTGAGCTGCTGAGTCAGCTACACTGATGGTCAGAGCACTGAAAGGAATCTACTTTTTGCATTTAATCAACATGTGCACTTAGAATCTGGGAAGATTATATATATATATATGTTTTGAACTTCCTGATAAACCCATTTCTCTGGAAGGAGTGTTCTTTTAAAAATGGCTATTTTCATTTCAGTGGGAAAGCATGCTGGATTTGAGAAGGTAGGACCTGGCATACGTTTGGCTGACACAACAGAGCTAACAGTAAAACACAGTGTTCAAGATCAAGGTCTCCACCAGGCAGTGGATGAATATGCAAACACATGAACACCATTAGTCTCCTGGAGGGTGTGGAGGAGGAGGTGTGGCCATTCTAACTAATCATAAGTGCAGAATGTGTTTGGTCTTCTCTAGGTGAAATTCTTTCTTTTTCCACTCAGCCGGGGGCCATTGAGACTGCTGTGGAAGACCTGAGAAGCCACATCGCGCAGACTTCTGGAGAGAATGTTCAAGGGTTCTGGCTCCTGACACAGTGAGTACATGGCTGTGTGAAGGGACATGGAAATATACTCCTTGATACCACAGGAACAGAAAGGGAGGTGGACATGCTGTAGAAACTCTTCTTGGTTTTGTACATGGTGATTCCTTGACTTTTCCAACTAGAGATCATTTTTTCTTAGCTGGTTGAATAGACAGAAATGATGATATCTTTCTGGACTGGTACTTCCACCTAGCCACCACTGCGGCCATGGCTCAGGTCTGTGTCATGGTTTATCGTGACACAGGATTGTGTCCAAGGATTATTGGGGTAGCTTCCTAGATGCCCAGTTCTGGTCTCTCTCCATTACAAGCATGCTGTCTGTAACAGCACTGGGCTGCTGGTTATTTCACTCTTGGGGCCGTGGAAAGGAAGAGTAAGAAAAAGCACAGATGACATCTAATATATAGTCTGAGCTCTATGTAGAGTATGGACAGCGATCCTAGGGAAATAATGTAGAATAGGAAAGGCAGGTCACTAGTGAGAGAATCAAGTGAACGTCCAGTCTTTATTGCTTGTGCAACACCATCCTTTACCTGTAAGTCTTCCCTCAGCAGAACTGGGTTCCCTGGCGAGTACTCCCATGGCGATGATTACCTTTTTACCTCTCTTTAGATGCTCTGCCTGTGACCTTTCATACACTCAATGATATGTATTAAAAGGCAAAAGAAGGTTTGGGTGGACCATACAGTCAGGTGCACAACAAGGACATTTGCTCAACATTGCTCAAAGCTTGTTTATAGAAGCTTTATTTGTAGCAGCCAGAACCTGGAAACAACCCAGATGTCCATCAAAACCGAGGAATGGATACAGAAATTGTGGTATTTTTACACAATGGAATACTACTCAGCAATCAAAAACGAGGAAATCATGAAATTTGCAGGCAAATGGTGGGATCTAGAAAAGATCATTCTGAGTGAGGTATCTCAGAAGGAGAAAGACACACATGGTATATACTCACTTACATAGACCTATAAGATATGATAAACATAGTAAAATCTATACACCTAAAGAAGATAAACAAGAAAGAGAACCCAGGGTAAGATGATCAATCCTTACTTAGAGAGACAAATGGGATGTGCATTGGACATGGAGAAAACAAGTAACAGGACAGGAGCCTACTGCAGAGGGCCTCTGAAAGACTCTCCCTAGCAGTGTATCAAAGCAGATACTAAGACTCATAACCAAACCTTCAGCAGAGTGCAGGGAATCATATGAAAGAAGGGGGAGTTAGTATGATGTAGAAAATATAGGAGCTCCACAAGGATCAAATATATCTGGGCACAGGGGTCTTTTCGGAGACTGATACTCCACCAAGGACCAGGTATGGATATAATTTAGAATCTCTGCTCGGATGTAGCCCATGGTAGCTCAGTAACCAATTGGTTTCCCATAGTAAGGGGAACAGGGACTATTTCTGACAGGAACTCAAGGACAGGCTCTTTTACCTCCCCACCCCCCAAGGGAGGAGCAGTCTTGCTAGGCCACAGAGGAGGACTTTGCAGCCAGTCCTGAAGATACCTGATAAAACAGGGTCAGATGACAGGGGAGGAGGTCCTCCCCAATCAGTGGACTTGGAAAGGAGCAGGGAGGAGATGAGGGAAGGATGGTGGGATTGGGAGAGAATGAGGGAGAGGGATACAGCTGGGATACAGAGTTAATAAAATGTAACTAATAATAAAACTAAAAATAAATTTAAAAAGGCAAAAAAGAGTATTTGTATGTAGGACCAACCATATTACAGGAAATGTGTTTAAAACATCCCCCTCGATGTTTGATGGGTTCAGTGAATACTTTTCTTACACAGAGGAGTAAGAGTTTCAGTAACTCTGTGGTCATTACGGCTGGAGGAAGAAGTACGTAGTCTTTTCTTCTTGAACACTTCTCTGGATGAGTTTCCAGAAGGAAACTGCTGAAGGCGCAACTATCCAGGCTAGCAACATGGAGTCCTCAGCAAGCAGGAAAGAGAATCAGACCATTTTACCCTTTTTACGTGATTACACTACACTTTCAAACCCCTTCTTGGGACAGAAAAAAAAAGAAACTTCAAAACTAACTTTTTTGTTATTACCTTTTTTACTCTTTGTGTCTTTATAACATGAAACTAAAATTCATATCTGAAGTGGTTTTGAGAGGACAAAATGAGATGTTGCTATAAAATTCCTCATGAAGAAATCCTTTACTAGTGCCCTTTCCTAGTCAGGAGCACTATTTATTGGTAGAAAGTCTTCGCCCCTTCTTTTTTTCCTTTGCTCCTCCTCCTGGCCTCCTCCTCTTCTCCTCTCTCCTTCTCTGCTTCTTCTCCTCTGCTCCTCCTCTTCCTGCTTTTGATTCTTCTCACCTCCATATTCCTTCCAGTTTCTCCTTCATCCATTTATATCCTAACTGTCTCTATAATCTCTGAGTTGTCACTAAGGAAAAGAAAAGTCTGTAATTTAACCTTTTCACTAATTCATTTGGAAAAATATATGATTTTTTTTCCCCACTTCCCCACTCCTCATTCAAACAGAGAGCCAGGTCTGACTTGTGAAATGAAAAATCCTCTTTGGTTAGGAAAGATAAGCACACGTACGCCAGAAAACTTGAATTCAGTACCACAAACTTGAATTCAGCACCACAATATTTACAAAACTGGCAAACACTATAGTCCATAACTTAATTTCACAGCCCTTCACTTTGTAGACTGTCTAAACTTAAGTCAGTGATGGGAAAGGTGTTGACAGCGCAGATAAAACTCAGGTGGGCCCTGCCTGTAGCATTAACATTATGAGAACATTTAAAAACTAATGCACTATTGTTCAATTCATAGAAGTTGTCTTTTCCAGTGGCAAATGGGAAAGTTTGCATATAAAATTTTATATATGAAAAAAATTATATATGTTTTGAAGGTGAAATCTGCATGTTTGAAGGGCTTGTTCTGGGCTTGTGACTGCAGCAGTCTTCCATGTCTTCCATGCTCCCCCACCTGCCCTGTCTTCTTGCCTAGGCTGAAACCTTCCTTCTTTATCCTGCTGTGCCTTCTATCACAGAGGATTAACATGTTGCCACTGCAGAGGAGAAATGCTACGAATTGCATTATCAAAGGGCTTTTATTGAAGGATGCATTTGGAGTGATACCTGTCACAGCCGGGCTTTGTGGATCCGTACACTTCATTGTCTGTAAAAAAAAGTTATCAGCAACTCTGTTTGGGCCGGGAAAACTGATGGATTGACCGGGTCACTGTTTGTCTATAAGGCAACATAGTTCTACTTTATTGAAGGAACACCCTGTAAGAAACACTAGAGGAGGCATGCTTATATCCTTCCATAAATATTTTCGTTAATCATTTACAAAACTAAGGACGGTTTTGGGGGGAAACGTGTCTGGGGTGTCCGCACAGGAAGGTTGGGTAGGTCATCCTGTTAGGATTGCGCAGAGAAGTTACATGGGGGGTTCACAAATCACGCCACCCGACTGGCTCCAAGTGGGAGGTCTATCAACGGGAGGGCGAAGGGATCACAGAGACCATCTCTGGGCAGTGCAAGAGACCGGGTGTGCGTGTGTGCGAGTTCTCTTTATAAGGTGACCCAGAGCATGCGCAGGTGGTTTCAGGTGGTTTGTAGGTGGCTTCACAGATGCCTGAATTCAGGTTTGTCAGGTCCCTTGGGGTAGAGATGCCTGCTTATGGATCCCAACATTCCTCCCTTTTTGCTTTATTAACACAGCACATCCTCATCAGAATTGGGAGCCTAGCTTGACTCAGAAATGCATCTATATAAAGCAAAGGGACTACATTTGTGTTAGTAAAGTTGTGTCTCCTATTAGCTCCAGTAAGTCCCTTATGATACTCTAAACTGATATGGACCTGGCGTTTAGTCATACTAGAAATTCGAGTTGAAGGCCTGTGGGAAGTGGATGGAGACAATGTCAGAGAAGCTGGGACGCTGAACAGGAGTGGGGACCGTAAACTCCATTTAGATCTCAGCTGTGCTAAAATATCACAAGTACTTGAGGCAGACTGCTAGGATCCAGGCTCTTAGCCATCCATTTAAGGTTTTTATTATGTTTATGACTACAAAGTTGTAAAGACAAAATGACACTTATTTCAACATTTCTTTTTCTTCTCATTCTCTTTCTTGGCTCCTCTAAAAAAGGACATTTTAAAAACGTGTCTACACCCTTTTAGAAGAGACCCATTAAGCAGACACCATGGACATCTTGACACTCTGTGGGGACTCAGCTTGGCACGATGCACTCCCCGTACAGTGTGCTCCGTGTCTACAGAGATTCGAGAGGCAGAGGGTGGACAGTGGACGAGACCATTCTCATTCTTGAGTGAGGAGACTCGTTAATAGCGGCAGCTGAAAAGCAATCTTCTCTCTTCACATTTGTGAAAAAAACATTTAGAATATGTTGTGTTACCTGCTTTCCCCACCAACTGACCCAGTTTCTACCTCAGTACTTTGGCGTGATAAGTATGTGAAATCTAATAAACTCTGTGTCGGGCACAGAGAGAGCAGAACACATGTGGGGTTAAGCCACACCTCTACTGTCAAAAGGGAATGAATGATTATAGAAGAGAAGGCTTGGGTGTGGGTCCTGTTTTCTAGTTCCTGTCATAGTAGCTGTGCAAATTCCAGTAAAGTTTATTTTTACTTTTTTTTTTGAGACAGAGTCTTATATGTAGCCAATGATAAGCTTGAAACAATAATAATACTGTTATTATTGTACCAAAATAAACACAGGGGAACTGTTGGCTTTATTTTAACCTTCCTGCCTCCACTTTTGAAGAGCTGGAATTCCAAGTATGCACTACTCCACCTGGCCTAATCTTTTTTTTCCTCAGCTAATATATTTGGTTCGGTATGTTGTTTAGTCCATTAGAAATTCAATCTCATGAAAGGAACACATCCACTGTTAATTTTTGTAATATATTAGTCTAGCTAGTCTCTGTGTACTTTGCTAAAGATGACTATACTTTAATAATTACATTTAATTAGACACTTAAAATGTAGACCACGTAGGGATAAGTGCTGTCCTTGCTTTTGCCACTGAAAGGATGTAATCCATGTAGTTCTGGTGATCTCTAAACGGGAGTGCTTTCAGCACTTTCTTTGCATTGTTCCTAGCTACCACACAGTTTTTGAAAGTCACTCCACTGTTCAGCTTTTATTTAACCATTTCTTTTCAAACCACCAGTGGGTACAACCCAGGATTCGGTGTTTATCATTGTTCTTTAAAATCAAAGCACTGAGCTGCGGATGCTAGTGGAGAAAGCCTTTGACTGAAAGACATGGAAGCATCACAGTATTTGATTAAAAAAAAAAGCAATCAGGAACATTTCTGCAGTACTTTAAAGTGTTCTTTATGTAGGTTTCACAGTAACAGTCCCATAAGGGAAGCCTCTTCTGTGTAAGATGAGAAGCACATGCTCAGAAGAGGAGCCAAGTATGCTGGTTTGAATAGATACAGCCTCTGTAGACTCATGTGTGTGAATGCTCAGTCTATATGAAGTGAGTAGTGCCATTAGAAGGTGTGGCCTCGTTGGAGTAGGTGTGGCCTTGTTGGAGGACTTGTGTCACTGTGGGTGTGACACACTTGTCTTATAAGCTCAAGTCCAGTCAGGGTGTCTCAGTGTTCTGGAGCCTGTGGATCAAGAGGTAGAATTCTCAATTCTTTTAGGACCAGGTCTGCGCATGAGCTGCTATGTTTCCTGCCATAGCAATAATGGACCAAACTTCTGAACTGTAAGCCAGCTCCAATTAAATGTTGTTGTTGTTTTTCTTTATAAGAGTTGCTGCAATGGGGTACAGAGTTAAACAGAGAATTTTCTGTAGAGGAATATAGAATGGCAGAGAAACACTTAAAGAAATGTTCAACGTCCTTAGTCATCAGGGAAATGCAAATCAAAACGACCCTGAGATTTCACCTTATACCCATCAGAATAGTGAAGATCAAAATCTCAAGTGACAACACATGCTGGAGAGGTTGTGGAGAAAGGGGAGCCCTCCTCCATTGCTGATGGGAATGTAAACTTGTACAACCATTTTGGAAATCCATCTGGTGCTTTCTCGGACAATTAGAAATAGCGCTTCCTCAAGATCCAGCCATACCACTCCTGGGCATAGATCCAAAATATGCTCAAATACACAACAAGGACATTTGCTCAGCCATGTTCATAGCAGCTCTGTTCGTAATAACCAGAATCTGGAAACAACCTAGATGTTCCTCAATAGAAGAATGGATACAGAAATTGTGATACATTTATACATTGGAATAATACTCAGCTATTAAAAACAAGGAAATCATGAAATTTGCAGACAAATGGTGGGAACAAGAAAAGAAAAGATCATCTTGGGTAAGGTAACTCAGAAGCAGAAAGACACATACGATATATACTCACTCATAAGTGGATATTAGACATTTAATATAGGATTAACATACTAAAATCTATATTCCTAAAGAAGCTAAACAACAAGGAAGACCCTAGGGAAGATGCTCAATCCTCATCCAGAAGGGTAAGCAGGATAGACATTGGAAGCAGGAGAAGACAGGGAACAGGACAGAAGCCTACCACAGAGGGCCTCTCAAAGACTCTACTGATTGAGCTATTGAAACAGAGGCTGAGAGTCATAGCCAAACTTTGGGCAGAATGCAGTGAATCTTAGGAAAGAAGGGGGAGATAGAAAGACCTGGAGGGGACAGAAGCTCCAAAACAGAGCCATAAAAGCTGTGCCCTGGCGGGGAGGGGACTGAAGAGAATGATACCCCAACCAAGGACAATGCACAGGGAAGACCTAAAACCCCTTCTCAGATGTCGCCCATAGACTCAGTCTCCAAATGAGGTCCTTAGTAAGGAAAACAGGGGCTTTCTCTGACATGAACTCAATGGCAGGCCACAGAGGAAGACAATGCAACCAGTCCTGATATGACCTGATAGGCTAGGGTCAGATTGAAGGGGAGGAAGACCTCCCCTACCAGTGGACTGGGGGAGGGGCATAAAGGGAGAAGAGGGAGTAAGGGTGGGATTGGGAGGAGATGAGGGAGGAGACCACAGCCAGGATACAAACTGAATAAATTGTAATAAATGAAGATAAGAATACTAATGCGAAAGAAACAACAACAAAAGAGTTGCTGTGGTCATGATGTCTCTTCACAGCAATAAAACCTTAACTAATACACTTAGTGTTATAGTAGAGCTAAGGATTATTCCGCTATGACTTGGGCTAAAATATCCTCCATGTGTACCTTGGTGTTGCTCTAAAGCCTTGCGATGGGCAGGAACCACTTCTTTCCTATGTAGCATCCCTTCAAGAACCCATCAAGGACCAATCTTCCAGCAGAACCAGGGTTGAAATAATGAAAATTTCGTTTCTTGGCTTTGGTGGGGTAAGTGGAGTCGTGCAGTCCATCTCTGCAGACGTAGAAAGTTTTCCCAGACCAGTTCCCCCAGTTCTTTACATAGATCGAAGGCAGAGCCAATGAGATGGCCCAGCAGCCGCGTGCTTGCTGCAAAGCCTTCAATCCAAGGACTCACCTGGTGGGAAGAGAACCTACTCCTGCAAGTTGTCCTTCGACCTCTTATACATGTTGCGGCACACCTGGGAGTGTGCTTGCATTTGTGAATCCAGGCGTACACTCACACGAGACAAGACCAAAGAATTTTAAATAAAAATTTAAACTCATCAAAAATAGCCAGAGGTACGAAGGTACTGAGAACATGTGTGTGGGTGCCCTGTTTTCCTAACAGTTGACTCTCTGGGCCATGCCCGTGTACAGAGCTTCATGTGGCCTCTTCCACACCTGCTCTCCTCAAGCAGCCTGCCAGGTCAGGGCCATGCATTCCTGCTGCTGGCTTTATTTTCTAGATGAAGAAGTCCAGAGATTAAATGACCTGTCAAAGGGCAACCACTTATTAAAGGTCGGAGGAGAGCCTGGCTTGGTGACATCCCTCGCTCTGCCTTGTTGTCTTTCCGTTACACTGCTCTTGGTGCCTTTAGTGATTTCTCACTCTCCAGACACAGAGATCACTGCAGTTCAAATTGGTTAAATGATCTTTGTGCCAGCGTCTGGGTTCTTTGTTGACTGTCTTTTGTTTGCAGGGAAAGAGGTCAGAGGTTCATTGGACAGGATTAGAGAGACCTTGTCGTCTTTCCCTCCCCGGACCATTCTCTGTGTGTGCTGTTCATTTGACTTTATTTAGTCTTTGCCCAGATACAACTAAAATAGTTAAATGCCTGGAGGGGATGGTGAGTGATGCTGATGGACGGAAGCCAGCCACACTTCCATCTTGTCACAGTCTAATTATGCTATAAGGATTACAAAACAGCTCTGTAATGGAAAATACATCTAACAATAATTAAAGGGGAAAAGGACCAGAAAACTGGAAATTGTCAATTTCTAATCCTTTATAATCACAAGGCACTAAAGGATGTAAAGGCTATGCCAGTTAAGTTAATGCTTTAAGCTGCTTCTTCTGTTCAGCTCTATTTACCTTCTGTACACTCTGATGGATTTTAGACTCCTGTCGCCAAATCTGTGGTCCAAAGGTCAGTAGCATTTGTATCACCCGAAACTTGATAGTAATGCAACCCTTAAGTCTTTCCCTAGACCTACTACTAAACCTGAGCTTGTGTTTTTTTTTTTTTTTTTATAGGATTCCTATGCACGCTAAAACTGAGAAGCATCCTTCTCTATCAATCTTTTGCTGATCATCCATGAACTTCCAATGGCCCACACTGCTTTTTTGGTACTCTTAATGTCCTGGAAGCCATGTGCTTATCCCATCCCTATTTATCATTATCCTCCTTAGAAATTCCATCAGTTTTTATGTCTTCCCAAATTCCTGATGCCATGCTTTGGCCTTGTGGCTGTACTCACCTGGCTTCCTCTTTTGCACAGTTTCTTCCTGACAGTAGTCTATATTTTTGCTGTCTGTGCTGGCTAGACTTGTCAACTTGACACAAACTATATTCATCTGAGAGAAGGGAACCTCAATTGAAAAAAATTTTTTTCCACGATATTGGGGTGTGGTACCAGCCAGTAGAGCATTTTCTTAATCAGTAATTGACAGGGAGGGCCCAGCCCATTGTAGGTAGTGCCACCCCTGAGCTGGTGATCCTGGGTCTTATAAGAAAGCTGGCTGAGCAAGCCAAGGTGAGCAAGCCAGGAAGCAGCATCCCTCCATGGTTTCTGCATTAGCTTCTGCCTCCAGGTTTCTGCCCTATTTGAGCTCCTATCCTGACTCCCTTTGATGATGAACAGGGATAGGGAAGCATAAGTAGTAGAAACCCTTTCCCCTCAAACTTGCTTCTTGGTTATGGTATTTCATCACAGCAATAGAAACCCTAACTAAGCACTGTCCTTCTGAGACCCCAAGTCTATAGAACAGTTCCATATTGTTTCAACAAAAATAAAATCATCTGCATTCCTTGCACTCACTTTCTATCACATAGTCACTGTGCACACTGTGGAGACAGCGCTGTGATGCATTGTTGTTTAAGCTTGGTAGACTGAATGCTACCTGGTATGCCTCAGAACCCACTTAATTTAATTCTGTATAGAGTCGTCCACTGACACTAGTCGAGTCCATGGTGGACCTGTCCCTGAGTGTCTGGGCTCCCAAGCAACTGAAGCCCAGAATGGACTTGCCTTGTCCTTGAGGGAAAGCAATGAAGCTGAAAAGCGCCTGAAATCTATCAAGATCTTAATGACCTGTGGCAGGACTCTGGCAGTAACAAAAGCGCCTCTGATGCCAGAATCCATTTGTCCTGGTGGGTGTTTTCAACAGCCACTTAATTAAACACATTGCTTTTCTCTATAAATTCTCCATGGTGGCAACCTCATCCAGATAGCTAATGTTCCCTGAGTGACCTGCATTATAGGACAGGGGGAGCAATTAGTTACTACAGTCACAATTGAACTTGGGGGTGTTTGTTTTCCCATGACTGCAGCCAATTAGTGAGAACTCAGAAAAGAGCTAGGAGGCAAAAGAAGTCTGATGCTTCTAAGTACCTAGTTCAGTTACTTCCTAGCTATTCTACGTGGCTGAACGTAAGTCTCTTATGTTCACTGGGTCTCAGTTTTATAATCTATAAAATGGAGATGTTAAAAGGGTCATTTTAAGGTTTGAATTATTGGAATCTGTTCAGTCCTTACAATAACCTTTGTTGCATGTTATGTCCCATATAAACATTGTTTTATTATTATTATTTACTAATAGGTTTTCATTTATACATCGATTTATATATCTGATGAGCCCCTTTCATAAATCAGACTCTTCCTAAGTGCTTAAAGCCAGAGGCATGTAAGAAAAGGTTCCCAGCTATTCGGAGTTCTCAGTCTTCTGAGAGACAAGGACAGATAATGACGTCACAGCAGAATAGGGCATACACTAGCGTCAGTCCCACACGTGAGTCTATGACAATCCACTGGAGATCACTGCTTTGAGTAAAGGAAATAGGCAAGATTAAAGAAAGACAAAGATATTTAAAAAATGACTAGAAATAAAGAAGCAATATTCCAGAACATGGGAAGACCATGTGTAAAGTACAGAGACAAGCTCTGGAAATCTCAACATTCTCTCCATAACTGACGCTGTCGTACAGAAAATTAGCAAGATTTCAAACACCTCCACAACCAACAGTGATCATAGCCTAACCAACATTTTATGGATCACTCAATTTGGTAGGAGAACACACATTCTTTTCATGAACACATATCACACATGCTGTGGGACAGCAAATCCCGAGCCAGAAAAGGAATGTAACCTGATTCAAGAAGCAAAACCAGGTAGAGTGTTTTCTGCCTGTGTCTGTTGGAGGAGAATCAGGATCAGAAGGATTTATGGCGCTTGAATGCTTGGAAACCAGTTCATGTACTTTGAGGTCCTCAGGGCACTGTGCTGAAGGAAGACACAGCTTGCCCCTTATGTGTGGGGTGATGTGACTCTGCCACAAGGGTACTCACGGCACATGGGGAGAAGGACCCACATCAACTGAAGAGGTCTCAGATCTGTGACCTAAGCTTCCGGTTCCAAGAAGTGTTGGTTGAAAAGAGCAAGCGCAGAGCTAGAAGACAAAAGGAAACAACGGAGATAGCAACTGGAATCAATTAAAAAAATAAATAAATAAAAGGCAACAGAGAGAATTAATGAAACAAAAGGCGGTTTCTGGAAGGAGCGACCAAACTGACAACTTCTAGAAGGATGACAAATAAAAGAGGTATTGCGGAACTATCAACGCTGACAGGGGTAGTGGGGGTGGGGCATAGGCAGGCAGAAGAATGGGGGCGCGCACACGGTGGTATGCCATTGCCATTATGGGATGTACAAACATCAAAGAAACAGGAATCACAGCTCACAACTCTGTCATCTAAGTCTATATTTCTAGCTTAAAAACAAAAAACAAAACAAAACAAAAAACCCCCACATAAGCCACAAAAGCTCAATGAACAAGAATATAAACTTTGGGATAGTATTTTTTTTCTTTTTTTCCCACAATGTTAAAACATTTAATGAACTATTTTTCCCTATCTGTGATGAATATTTTCTATTATTATTATTATTATTATTATTATTATTATTATTATTATTATCATTTATTACAATCTATTCAGTTTGTATCCCGGCTGTGGCACCTGGATAAGTTCTTAAGTCTTTGAAGTACTTTTAAGCTCCCTCCTCTCCTCCCAATCCCACTATCACTCCCTCTTCTCTCCCTATGCTCCTCCCCTAGTCCACTCATAGGGGAGGTCCTCCTCCCCTTCTATTTGACCCTAGCCTATCAGGTCTCATCAGGACTGGTTGCATTGTCTTCCTCTGTGACCTGGCAAGGCTGCACCCCCCAGGAGGAGATGACCAGAGAGCTTGCCACTGAGTTCATGCCACAGAAATCCCCTGCTCCCCTCACTAGGGATCCCACTTGGAGACTGAGTCTATGGGTTACAGTTGAGTAGTTGTTTTAGGTCTTCTCCATGCATTGTCCTTGGCTGGGGTATCATTCTCTTCAGAGCTCCTAGGGCTCAGTTTTTATGGCTCTGTTGGTCTCCTTTTAGAGCTCTTATCCCCTCCAAATCCTTCCATCTCCCCCTTCTTTCATAAAATTCCCTGCATTCTGCCCAAAGTTTGGCTATTAGTCTCAGGCTCTGCTTCAATACTTTGATCAGTAGAGTCTTTCAGAGGCCACCTTTGGTAGGCTCCTGTCCTGTTCCCTGTCTTTTCCTGCTTCCATGTTCTTCTGCATAAGGATAGAGGATCTTTCCTAGGGTCTTCCTTGATGATACCCCAACCAAGAACAATGCATGGGATAATCTTAAAACAATTAATAAATTTAATTTTTGATTAGAAATCTTTCCCAAAAGAAATGTTGAGGCCCAGATGTCTTCCCTTGACAACTGCATTAATTGTTCACACAAAAAGTGAAAACCAAGTTACCTTTCCAGAAAATATGAGAAGAAAACATTTTTCCAAGCACTCTATGAAGCAAATGCAACATGCCCAAACTGGACAAAGATGCTAAAAACAAGAAGAAAAAAAATAATATTTCTTATCAAATACGGATGCAATAATTTCTAAAATAATAACAAATAGTGCTCAGCAATGTATAAAGACAGTTATATATCATGACTAAACGGGATTTGTCCGGGGTTTCAGGGAAGGGTTGGTACTAAAAAAATCTTGGACTATGTACTGACTAGAACATATGAAGAAGAAAAACCTCATGACCATTTCAACTAATCTAGAACCAGCATTTGAACAAACTACACAACAATTCCTGGTGAACAAAAGAATTCTCAGAATGTTAATACAGGGGTAATTTCTTCTGTGTAATGCTGAGTATGCACTTAAGTCCTAGAAGTACTATCATGCTACTGAGATAAACACCAAGGCTTTCTGTCTAAGACTGGGGCACGGGAAAGCGAGGTCCTATTTTCTCTACTGCTATTTGGCCTAGTACAGGAAGATTAAGTTATCCAAGCAATGCAAGTAGAGGAATCAAAGATACAAACAGAGTACATATTAAAAATTCTTATTTGTCTATGGCCATACCACCTTGAACACTCCTAATCTCATCGAGAAAAAATTCCTTGTTTGCATTTGATATGACTGTATATGTGGATACATTCAAGAAATACAAAGAAAACTCTGAGACCTACTAAAGATTAGTGATGTTTCACATTAATTTAACGTGTAAATTAATGCTGATTATGTCCACAGCTAGCAGTGGAGAAGTGAAGATCAAACCAATATTACAGACTAATCATGAAAACAAGAAGAAATATAAAACACACACACAGGACTTGCATGCTGAAAATTACAAAATGTCAGTGGAAATTAAACATCAGGAGATGTTAAGGAATGGACACACAAATGGGCATTTGTGGATTGGAAGATTTGACATGTCAAGATGTTGTCTCTTTCCATTTTATTTACTTGTTTAGCACAATTCCTAACAAACTGTCAGCAAGAAGGTTTTGTGGGTAAATAAGTTTACTCTAATATTTTTATGGAAGGCAAAAGAAGGGGAAAAGCTTCAACAATTCTGAAATAAACCCAGGTCCTGTTCACTGAGAAACACTGTTTCCTAGGCCTACTAGGGTATTTTTTTAAATATCTTTTAAAACATTCTTTTCTCATACAGTACATTCCAACTGCAATATGTCTGTACCTAAGTGACCTAAGTCTGGGCCTTGGCTTCCTTGGATGGAAGGGGAAACCAATACAACCCCAGCACAGTACGTTATGAGCATTCACTCATGATTACCTCTTGTGAGGGATGGGGGGAAGCCCATCTACGAAAACCACTCACTGAAGGAGAACAAGGTATAGAGGAGCTTCCTCTGGTCTCCCTGCACCCTGAGGCCTGGCTGAACCCTGTCTTCTCAATAGCAAGAGCTGTTCCTGGTATGGCCTGGTGAAATTATGATGTTCAGGTACCCATACTCAGGGCACCTGATCTTATCAATAGAGTTATCAGTAGAGTCCACATAGGCCAGTTTTGTAATTATGAGGCCACCGTCACTAGCGCCATGTAACTTGGGTGTGATCGATCATGGCTTCTTTGGTGGCTGTTAGTGGAAAATGACAACTCCTGATTGGTAGAGCTCTGTGGCTGCTACGTAGGTTGATATATGTAAGTTGTCCCGTATCAATGCCATATAAGTGCCATAAAGTGTTCTTATGCTTTGACCTTCAGTTTTCTTACCTATAAAAGAGACTGAAATAGGACTCACTTCCTAAGTACATTGCAAATGAAACATTTTTATTACATTTCTCATGTGTGCTCATCTGTGAGCATGCATGCAGGCATGTACACATGCACATGCCTGAGTGTCACAGTGTGACTGTGGTGGTCGGAGGATAAATGTCAGATGCTGAATTGTCCATATGGGTCCTGGAGATTGGATTAAGGTTGCCACGATTGGCAGGAAGTGACTCCAACTACTGAGCCATTTCACCAGCCCTGTTTAAAAAAAATGTTTTAGTCAGGCATGGTGGCTCACACCTATAATCCCAGAACTCAGGAGGCAGGGGCAGACAAATCTCTAAGTTTGAAGTTGGCTTGGTCTACAGAGTCAATTCCAATACAGCCAGGGCTACACAGAGAAACCCTGGCTTGAAAAAAAAATAAAAATAAAAAATGGTTTTAGGACAGGGTCTCATATTTCCCTCCCTCCATCCTCTCAGTCCCCACCACTACCACCCCCTTTCCCCCCCGAGATCCACTCCTCCTCCTTCTCTTCCTCCTCCTTCTTTATCTCCTTTTGGAAAAGAGCAGGCCTCTCAGGAATGTCACCCGAACATAGCATAACAAAGTCACAATTAATCTAGACACAAACTGTCACATTAGGGCTGGGTAAGGCAACCCAGTACTGGGAAAAGGGTCCCAAGAGTCAGCAAAAGAGGCAGAGACACCCCTGCTCCAACTGTTAGGAGTTCCACAGAAGCACCAAGCTAACAGCCCTAACATATTTTCAGGGGACCTAGTGCAGACCCATGCAGCTCTGTGATTGTTGTTTCAGTCTCTGTGAACACTAAGAGCCCTGCTTAATTGATTCTGTGGGTCGTTTATTATTATTAAAGAGAATATTGTCCTGATTCCTTTCTCAGAGTGCTCATAGATACATAAAGTTAATGAATTTTGTATGTCCATCTGTGTCCCACTGCTTTGCTTCAAGTGTTCATTGGATCTGGGAGTTATCTAATGGTCTTTGGGGTCTTTTAATTACAGGATCGTATGATCTGCAAAAGGATAATTTGGATCTTTTCTTTCTGATTTGTGCCCCTCTCTATTTTTACCTCTTGTTTTCTTGCTCTGGCTGAGAACTCAACATTAAGGAAGGGTGAATATGACATTGTTTCATCCATAATTCTATGGGAAATTTATTGTTATTCTTGATCTAATACGAAGTAACTTATATGTCTGTCATATATGCTCTCTGGTTTCTGCAGGACTTTTATCACAAAGGGATGCTGAGCTTTGTCAAATGCCTTCTGTACATTTATTGAGATGATCATGTGATTTCTGCCCCTGAGTCTGTTTATGGTGTAGTATATTCATTGGTTTATGCATATTCAATCACTCTTACATTCCTGGAACAAAATTAACTTGTTCATACTGTATATTCTTCTCAACATGTTGTTTATTTTGGCCTGTAGTTATTTTTGTTGATACGTTTCATATTTATGTACATCAGGGAAATTGGCCTATAGTATTATTTTTATTCTTATCTAGTTTGGGTATAAAAATGTTTGGCTTCATAGAATGAGGCTGCCAGTTTTTCCATCCATCTATTTTATGGAATGCTTTGAGGAACATTGACATTAGTTATTTGAAGATCTAACAGGATTTAGCAGTGAATTCATCTTGTTCCAGCATTTTACTTTTTGGGAGCCTCTTTATAACTGCTTTAATCTCATTGTTGAATATGGAGCTCTTCAAGTTGTTTATATCAACTAGGTTTAGTTTATATAATTAGCTGTATCATACATGTCCAGAAATTCACCATTTTCTCCCAGATTTTTTAATTTATTGGATTATGAATTTTCAAAATATAGATGGCTATTCTTGGTTGTATATATGGAATCAACTAACCCCCAAGTGGCTGTGTATAGCTGTGAGGGTGTTTTTTTTTTGCTTCTAAATTAAAGCATTTGCAGTGGGAAGACTCACCCTTAGTCTGGGTCACATCTTTTGGTGACAACATATTTAAAGAACATGGAAGAGGGAAGCCTTTGTTCTTGCCTGCTTGTTCTCACATTTGCTGTCAAGTCTATTCTCTTCACTGGCATTTGAGCCTAATTCTTCATGATTCCAGCACATATGAGACATCAGGCTCATAGACTGAACTCTTGGACTGTCCATTGGCAAATAGCTATTGCTGGACTAGCTGAATCACTGCTTGTAAGGCATTCAAATAAATCCCGTGTGTGTGTGTGTGTGTGTGTGTGTGTGTGTGTGTGTGTATTCATTCTATAAATTTTGTTCCTATAGAGAACCCTGCTTAACACAACCATAATCTTCTGATTTCAATGGAATCTGTTGTAATGAAGCCATCTTCATCTTTTTTTTTTCAATTTTTAAGTTTATATATTTAGTCATTCACTTTACAACCCAGTGGTAGCCCTATCCCCCTCTTCTCCTGGTCCCACCTTCCCTTCTTCTCTTTCCTCCCCCCTAATCCCTATATACAGCTAAAAACAAGGAAGGAACTAGGACACTATTAGAACGAACTAGGATTTTTGTTTGTTTGTCTTTGTTTCTCTGTGTAGCCCTAGGAGTCCTGAAACTTCCTTTGTGGACAAGGCTGTCTTCAAATTTACAGAGACTTGCCTGCCTCTGGCTCCTGAGTGCTGGGACTAAAATTGTGCACCACCTCGCAGTTTGAAATAGGATTTTTTAAATTATTAAAACGGATGTTTTGCCTTAGATTCACAAAGAAGCAGAAAAGCACTTTATGTCACCAATTTGATCCTTCAAGTCCCCCTCCCCCTTTTATATTGTGGAACTTCCGCCGTTGGCCACACCTGGTTAAACTCAGGGTCTAATCCCTGCCTGTGAACCAAAGCTACAGTTCACATGAATGAGCTAATCTGTATGGAACAGAATTCTCTCTCTAGAAGATTTTCTGGGCAGAGATTCAGTTCTGCAGAAGAAGTAACTAAAGATTAGAGGCAAGGCGGAACTAAAGAAGAATGTGGCCACAATCATCTGGACCACTCCAGTCAAGAAGAAAGAGACAGGTGTGAAAGAGGCAGAACAATTTTGATAGAGTCTCTGTCTGAAAGACTAGATCCGTCTACCCCTGGCTCCTTGTGGCTTTCCAGGTCCTGTAAAGCCTAGCTGTGTTGTGGTTCCCATTTGTGGATTTCAGTGGGATTTCCCACGTATTTTTACAGCATCTACCCTTCTCCTGCATCTGACTGGTTTGGCCTGTGGTTTCTGTACCCAGAGATCCATAATTAATAGACTACAGTGAATAGATATCTTTTGTCTTTTGATAAACAGGAAACACTGGAGGAGGAGAGATGTGTGCATTGCTTGTATTCTGTGCTTCTGTTCTCCCCTCCCAGCTCCTCACCATGGGGTCTAGTTCTTGGCTTCTGTCCAGATGAATTTCTTAAAGAGAATTCAGGGAGGCTCCTCCAGGGGTTGGGCCTCTTGTGATCTCCTGGTGTGCTGTAGATGACTTGAATGATTTAACATCTATTCATTAATTTTGTGGGGGAAAGTAAAGACTAGGGTGTTCCCAAATCCTTTTCTTCTGTGTAGCTATTAAAATGCTGTCTTGTTGGTGGTAGCATTCTGGAGCAAAATTGTTTCACAGTGTAGGAAACAAAAAAGGAAAAACAACTTGGTGGACTATTTACTGACTGGGATAGCCATCAGACATACTGAACATGCTGTTGCCTTGGTCACTTCATGCTATGTCCACACCACTCTACTGAGGCATGGCCTCTGCATCTGTAAAGTAAGATATTTTAGGCATGTAATGTGAAAAGTACTAATAAGTTTCAAGGAACTTGCGATTACTTCTGTCTGTGATCTGGTCTTTGCTTAAATCTCTCCCCCCACCCCATCTTTGTGCCTCTTGCTGAAATATATCTCAGGGACTTTGTAGAAGCTCTCCACTGAATGCTATTCCCAAGATATTCTCCAGACTCTGTTGTAAATTTTGTTTTTATTTTATGTGTATTCAGTGTTTTGCTTTACACGTGCCTATGTGTACCACAGGCATACCTGTTGCCCACAGAGACATGCATGTCAGCTTCATTGGAACTCAAGTTGTGAGCCATCACATGAGTGCTGGAAAGTGAACCCAGGTCTTCTACAAGACCAGCCAGTACGCTGTACTGCGGAGTCATTTTTTGAGCCCTGCATCAATCCTTTTGGCAGAACTCTGTACCCTCATTCCTTTGTGTCTCTTATTGGAATCTAAGAGCAGGAAGCATTAGGCTTCATTTGGTTCATCAGTGCCCATACTGAATAACTTTGCATTTGGAGCTGTGTGAGGATAAGAATTACTTCTGACCTAGTTTACTGGTAGTGCTTCTTAAAAAGAAATTCTGCATTCCATGTTGTAGGAAGTTCAATTGCAGATCAATATAAATCAAATACTCTTTTGAGCCATAATCCTGAACTGCTTGCTGCCTTGTGACTTCTGAGTTGTGCTCCTGTCTGCTGTTGGCTGGTCTGATCTGGCCAGGCTTTGTAAATGGACTGAGCATAACTGCTTCCATCGATCTTCTTACTTATTGTGTTCCAGCTGCTCAACTCCTTACCTTTCAAAAGAGCCCACACCAGCCACCTTTAATGGGAATTTTACATATGGCTTACCTATGAATTCAGAACAACTCAAATGTGACATCTAGTATAATGGAAATAAAAACAGCCATGCAAGATAAACAGACAAACACACAGAGTTTGCCTTATATGTATGAAACTAATAAATATTCTTTTAGCATTTTAAGGGAGTTGAAAAGAGGTGTTTTGTATATCTGAAAAAAAAGGTTGTCAGGCTTGAGATATTCTCTTCAAGTGAATTTTACTTAACCATTCACCAATTGGTTTGTTAATTCAATACACGTTTCAACAATTTTCAAGGGATTTGGCAATTGTCTCCATTGTGATTGTATTACTACACAATTATAATTAAGTAATTCACGTGTGCTTTGTGTTTCATTAATTCTGCATATTTCTTATCCTCACAGCATCCCTATGAGGCTCTTAGATAATACGATAGTGTTATCTTTATTTGGAGATGTAGAAATTCAGTCTCAGAATGGAATTATAACTTTGGCAGCATCTTAACAGCTGGCACATGGCTGAGCTGCACCTTCAGTCCCGGGCCTGCATGATAGAGAGATGGTCCCTCCTCAGGAACCCGGCACTTGAAGCAGACCTGAAGATAAAGATTGATTTGTTGCTACAAGCTGAGCACCTAAGAATCTTGATAAAATTTCTGCACGCATACAGATTGTCTTCATCAAAAGGATATGAGAAAAAAAAAGGATATTTATAATCCAGTTTCTCTGCACCAAGCTAGGCTCGGGCTGGGACATGACACAGTGGTGGTCTTTCATCTTAGTCTTCCTCCCTTATGACAGTGAGGGACTAATTCTCTGGGTTGGACAAGAAATACTTGGGATTTCTCTGATGCATTCCAACATAAAAGGTTATGTAAATGCACAAATCTTTCAATGCCACCTGAAGAACCCCCCCCACCCCCCAGGATCCAGTTCAAAGAGCAGCTACCAGGAGGGCTGAGTGTTTTTAGATGTGACTCTAGTTTCTTGAGCAGGCCCTGGAAATGTTAGGTTTATCACCACAACACAAATTCTCCTCCTGCATGCAGCTTCCTCTTAAAAGATAGTAGATTTCTAGACCCCATCTCCTTTCTCCTGAATCAGACTTTCGGTGTGTTATAACCAACTTTTCTGAGTGATTCAACCTCCATGATTTTGAAGATATCATAATGTAATATGTTTCATCCTGCCAGCCATCCTGTAACAGGCTATGTATTCAGGGTCATGCTGTTTGTTCTCTCTCAATTTAATAAAATCTGTATCCAGTTATATCTCTAGATCATTCTTCAAGATAGCCTTTAAACAAAATTTGTATAAAGCCTTGCTTTTCTATATGGCTTTGGGTGCTTTTCCTTAACAGAGTGCTTAATTAAAATCATTAGCTGGGGTGGGTGATAAAGTTGAATATCAGTAAAGCTTTCAACCTAAGTTTAATCCTTGGAACCCACATGGGGGAAGAAAAAAAATACACCTACAAGTGGTCCTCTGTTATCCATACACATGTCATACCGTGTGCGCACTCACCCATACGTACAATAAATCAATACAGGAGCAATGTTTTTAAAGATTTTTTTATTTATTATGTACACAAGACCTCATTATGCACCAGATCTCCTTATAGGTTGCTGTGAGCCACCATGTGGTTGCTGGGAATTGAACTCAGGACCTTTAGGAAGAACAGCCAGTGCTCTTAACGTCTGAGCCATCACTCCAGCCCCAGGTAGGAATTTTTTAAGCACCGCTTCTGGCTGTAGACACTGGGTCCAATGCTACAGTGTTTCACTGTGTGACTGTGGGCCAGGTACTTAATCTCTTCATGCCGTGGTTGCTCACCAGAGATGGTGATGGCAGTGTGACCGTGCTCACAGACTTGGTGAAAGTGGAAATGATGCAGTCCACTGAAGCACGTAGAGACGAGCTCGTGAAAAAGAAACATCGGCGAAATGGTCACCACTTAACCAGATGCCATCTTGTTCATAACTCTCCATAACACTCAATTTTCTTGTCGTTTCCTCTCATTAGATTGTCAGCTTTTTAGGCGGTAGAATACATGGTAAAAGCTCCTTTAGTCTGATACTGAGGAGCATTATATAGACCTACATAGGCACTCAGTAACCATTACTGACTAAAGGGAGAAATTTGATATCTTTCCCCATCATGCATGGTGGCTTGGTAATGTGTTGAGGTCAAGAACATGTTACACACATCTTGGAGGAATCCCCCATTGGATGGGGGATACAGCAGACATTTATTTTTCTTAGCTCCAGAGGCTCAAAGTCAAAGATCATCATGGCAGCTGATTGCGTTTTCTTGCGTCTTGTGAAGGGCCTTGTTTCTAGCCAGTGGAAGCTACTTCAGTTGTGTGCCTGTGCTGAGAAGGGAAACCAGTGTCTCCTCTGCATTGTGCTGAAGGAGCCTTCCTCCCATGACCTCATCCAAACCCAAACACCTCCCAAGGCTCTACCTCCTACTGTCATTACATTGGGGATCAAGGCTTCGACACGGGTTGATTCAAATAGCACTAACACTTTATTGTGCCTCAGTTTACTTACCTCTATTTGTGAGGGATGCCTGGTGAAGATTGCCACAGCATCTGGCACAGTATTTGATTAGGTTTCTAGACCTTTCCTGTGTGTGTATGTGTGTGTGTGTGTGTGTGTGTGTGTGTGTGTGTGTGTGTGTGTGTCTATAGTGGGAGCATGTATGTGTTCATGACTGAAGCTAGATTTGTTTTTCAGGTGCTACCCATCTTCTTTGATTTTTGAGGTGGGGGCTCTCATCAGCCTGGAGCTTTGAAAGTAGGCTAGACTGTCTGGGCAGTATACTTCCAGGGCCATAAGGATGGGATCTGCCTGTCTTTACCTCAGTGTTGACATTATAAGCGCAAGTCACCACAGACAGCATTTTTATGTGGGTTTTGGGACTTGAACTTAGGTCCTCATGCTCACCAAAAGAGCAATTTATCAACAGCGATAGCTCCCATCCCTTTCCTATCTGCTACTTCCGGGCAGACTCCATCTGCCCAATGTTAGGTGCATGTTAAAAAAAAAAAAAAACACCCAAGAAAGAAATTCTCCTGAGAATTTTCTTTTTCACCTTACAAAATGTCAGCCAGCCTTCTCAGCTGGTGCTTTCTCAGTATTAAGATAGTCTCCAGACTGTAGAAAATGGCATGCTCTGAGAGAGCCTTCTGCCAGGGCATGGAACAGATGCCAGGGACTTTCCTCAGCCCTGTGGGCAGTGGGCAGGGAACTGTGAGACCAGTTTTCCCTTGTGGATCTGAGTTGTCTTCACCCAGCCGCTTCATACCACTGGGCACGGTGCAATTCTTTCTTGTATGTCTTCCTTCTCACAATACAGAGCTCTGTGGGTTTCAGGGCAGTGAGACTGTCTCAGTATTCCTAATAAGGAGCACAGAGCCCAGTTCAGGGCTTTTAGCACAGGAAAGTGGGGAAACACAGGTGAGTCACAAGCAGCCAGATTTAGAGACCTGAGGACAGAGAAGGTTTGTGGTATTGGAATTTTATTAGAAACAGTGTTTCTTTTGAGGGTCTCCCATTTTAAACAAACTGGAGTGGCTTAGGGAAAGCCTAGCCAAGTGATGGGAAGAACTGTATGTGGGTGATTTAGCTAAACATTTTACAAGGCTCCACTTAACTCAAGGGGTGGGGATACTTTGCTCTAACGCCATGTCATTTTCATCTGTTTGTGTTTGAAAAGCAAACCCAGGTTGGATTCCCTTCAGTCTCTAGAACCCAGGAATGGGTGTGGAATGAATGATTGGGTGTTTTCCACCTAGTTTGCCGACTCAGGACTAGCCAAAATCCTGTCTTCTCTTCAGGGGTTTGACAAGTACACTTGAACTGACTTGTAGATCACAGATAACAACTGTATTCAGCATCAGTTGAAATGCCTGCACCGAGTGATAGGTTTGCCTCTCCCCCCGCCCTCCCTAGCCCCCACACAGAGGGAGAGAACAGTAGAAGAAAATCTATTTTAGAAGATCATTTACAAACAATATATTGGTTGGCTGATCTCACAAGAGCAACTGGACACCGGATGTATCAGAACTATCATTGGACACAGGTCTGGGCTGTAGGAAGGGTGCCTGGTTGTTCTAAGTCACTGGATAACTGGCCCTGGTAACTTGCAGGATTCCTGTGGCCTTTCATTGTTAGTTCGCTGTTGCCCTCTGCTGGTGAATCTTGTCATCTCGGGAAGCTGGCGTTCTCAGATGCTCTCTTACCTGGGTCTTAGTCTCCTCCAGCCTGCCAGAAATGACAGGGATGCTGGTGCTGAGGGGCGGAAGTAATGGTGCCAGGGAGGACTGTGTCTCATACTGGGAAGTAGGATGTGCGTTTCTGTTCTCTCAGCACACAGTCTTCTTGTTTGCTGAGACCTTGCTGGGCACAAGAGACCCAGGTATAGATTCTACACTAGTGGAACCTTCATTCAATATAGGAGGTGAGCAGTTGGTTGGACCAGCACATAAATAAACTGTCATACAGTGACAACTGTGGCTAGAGCCAGAGAAGACATCCTGTGGCCTGTACTGAGTGATAGGTATGTCTCTCTCTCTCCCTCCCCCCATACATAGAGGGAGAGAACACTAGAAGAAAATCTATTTTAGATTTTGTTGTCTTTCAAGAAATGCCATCCTCTTTTAGAGTAAGGGTCCATGCAACAGAGAGCATATAAACGGGGAACCTGAAGGATAGTTCATATTTGCTGTCTTTTTTTATGTAATAGATTTTTTATATTAATCACAGGTTATTTATTTTGTATCCCAGCCATAGCCCCCACCCACATTCCCTCCTAATCCCACCCTCATCTCCTTCCTGCCCCTTTCCAAGTCCACTGATAGGGGAGGACCTCCTTCCCTTCTATCTGTCCCTAGCTTATCAGGTCTTTTCAGACTGGCTGCAGTGTCCTCTTCTGTGGCCTAGCAAGGTTGCTCCTCCCTCCGGGGAGGGGTGGGGTCGAAGAGCTGGCCATTGAGTTCATGTCAGAAATAGTTCCTGTTCCCCTTACTAGAGAAACCACTTGGATACTGAGCTACCATGGGCTATATCCGAGCAGGGGTTCTAGGTTATATCCATACCTGGTCCTTGGTTGGAGAAACAGTCTCATGAAAGACCCCTGTGCCCTGATACATTTGGTCCTTGTGGAGCTCCTGTCCTCTCCGGGTCTTACTAACTCCCCCTTCTTTCATATGATTCCCTGTACTCTGCGAAGGTTTGGTTATGAGTCTCTGCATCTGCTTTGATACACTGCTAGGTAGAGTCTTTCAGAGGACCTCTGTGGTAGACTCCTGTCCTGTTACTTGTTTTCTCCTACATCCAATGTCCATCCCATTCGTCTTTCTAAGTGAGGATTGATCATCTTATAATTCAACATTTTAAGTAACTTATTTTTAATTTTATGTGCATTGGTGTTTTGCCTACATACATGTCTCTGTGAGGGTATCAGATCTCCTGGAACTATGGTTACAAACAGGTGTGAGCTTCCATGTGGTTACTGGGAGTTTAACCTGGTCACTTGGAAGAGCAGCCAGTGCTCTTAACCACTGAGCCATCTCTCAAGGCCCTTAATCCAATTTTTAAAAATTTTTATTTTATTTGAAAATCATTTGAGGATTTCATAAATAAGCACATCATGTTTATATCACTTCCAGCCCCTCACCACCTCCTTACATTTTCTTCCATTTCTCATTCAAATGAATGACCTCTTTAGATATGTGTGGACAGGGGAGGTGGGGGATTATGAGAGCTTGGCAATGCTGTCCTTATTTGCATGTGTCTGAAGCTGACTGTTGAGGATTAGGATCTGTTCCCTGGGGAAAATGAACAGTTTCTCTTTCCTTCAGCAGCCATTCTGAGGCTCTTCCTCTAGGGGTGGAGCCTTGTTAGAGTTTATTTCATCTTATTGGCCTCTGGCCTGGTGAGGTCCGTGCAGGTCTTGTGAAAGCAGGTGTATTGAGGGCTCATAGCAGCAGCATCTCTGGCTTGTCCAGAAGACGTTATTATCACCCCAGTCCTCAGGATCACTCAGCACTCCTCTCTTCCTCGTTTTCTCTGTCATCCTCTCTTCCTCCTCCGCAGTTAAGACCTGCTCCAGTTTTTCCACTCCCCCTATTCATAGCACTGTGTCCTGTTCTGCCCATCCCTAGAGTGCTTCATCTACTCCCAACCCCCACTATCTCTTTTTTGTTTCCTGGCTTCCAGGGTTGCTACAGATTATATGCTCAGATCTAAAGACTCAGAGCCGGATTCACAAGTAAGAGAGAACAGGCAGTGTTTGTCTTTCTAAGTCAGGGCTGTCTCACTCAGTGTAATGTTTTCAAATTCTGTCAGCTTACCTGAAATTTTAATTTCTTTGTGTAGCTGAATAGAGTTCAGTTATGCAGATGTACCACGTCTTCCTTATCCATTTACTAGCTGATGGACGTTTAGGCTGATTGCATTTCCTAGCTATTGGGAATGCAGCGACATTGAACATGGATGCCAAGGAATGGTCTGGTTGAATCCTGTGACGGGCCCACTTTCAGCTCTTTGAGATTTCTTCACATTCATTTCCATGGTAGCTGCACCCCTTTGCAGTTTCTCATCAGTTTCTCCCCCGATTTCAGCCACTCTGGCTAGGGTGAGATGAAATCACACAGTAAGAACTGGTTTACTCAGGAATTAGTCCCCAAAATTCAAAAATAGAAAATCCTCAAGCATCAAGTTTCTGCACTGCAAAGGAAACATCAATGAAGTGAAGAAGGAGTCTACAGCGTGGGAAGAAACGTCGCAGCTCTACGTCCAATAGAAGGTTAATAGCCAGAGTACACAAAGATCTTAAAAATGCAAGAAAACAGACAACCCAGTTTAGAAATTGGGCTATGGATCTGAACAGAAAGCCTGCAAAGGAAATGAAAACTGCTAAGAAATATCTCTTAGAAACGGTTTAGCAACTTTATCAATCAGAGAAATCCAAATAGTTTCTAGTTTTTAAAATTAAGTATTATAGTGGTTAGAGAAACAACTGTCATTAAAGTGCTTGTTATGCATACATGAGGACCCAAGTCCGTAACCCCAGAACCCACATAAAAACTGGGCATTGTGGCCAATACCTGTAATCTCAGTCCTGGGGAGAAAGAGACAGAGAATCCTGAGGCATTCTGGCACTCGTGTGTGTGCGCATGCGAGTGCGATCACACACACACACACACACACACACACACACACACACACACATCATTTGCAATTTCACCATAGAAGAATAATAATGAATGTTAAAGTTCTGACACAGGCAGAACATTGCTTTTACATCTTATTCTTTCTCGTTATTATGGCATGAGCTTTTCCCCAAAATGTACTCATTTTTTTTTAATGTTCTATTTTTATGAGGGGAGGATTATTTCAGTTTATTGAAAACCATGACTGGAAATCCCCAGACATGAGCAGGCAGTGTATGTATGCTGTCCAAGATAAGTGACACATAAATTATATGATCATAAGAATAGCTATAAAACTTCATCCAGGTTAAAGGAAAGAGTGCTGCTGCGTCAGTGCATATTAGAAAGACTGGAAGGGTTCGCAGAGCCAGGCTGTGTGGTAGCAAGCAGGGGTGGAGCTCAAGTCTGTAGGCATTACCTAGGCAAAGGCGATCAAAAACATTGCCTGCAAAGGGCCCAACATATACAAAGGCTCTTAAAGAGGACACAGTCCAAAACCAAACTAAAAGCCGAACAAACACATGGAGAAACAGCAATGGCATCGGACGAAGGAGAACGGAGTACAAAAATGGGGCTTGAGATGAGGCTGATAAGGCTTGACCTTGTAGAGGAAGGTTAAATGTTTTGTCACTTTCTGAGCATGGTAGCAGGTGTCTGTAACTCCAGAACCTGGGAGGGGGAGGCAGAGTGTCCTCCAAAGTTTGAGACCAGCCTGGACTATTTAATGTGAGGCCAAGTTGGGCTGCAGCATAGAACTTTTCTCAACAAACAAACATAAACAAACAAGCAAACATACGAACCAAAACCAAAGCCCCAGAAGAACAAAATAAATAGGAAAACACCCCAATATTTCTAGCTTGTTTTGTCATTTGCCATAAGAGCCACAGGAAACCACTGAAGCTTTTTAAGCTGAGTGAGCAAAAAAAAAAAAACGGATTGGGTTTTTTTAAAACAAAACACCAAAAAAAAAAAAAAAAAAAAAAAAAAACCAAGCACCCAAAAGCCAAACCTACCTATAAACTAAAAGCAAAACTGCACTGGTGAAACAGGGTGCAGAGGTTGGCAGAAAGCGGATGCAGGTAAAGCAGGTCCAGGTGGCCAAAGATTGCAGCTGTAATAGCTAATCTAGGGACAGCAGTCCACCTGCTAAGGATGGTGACAGCAGAGGTGGACAGAGGTGGAGGAGGGTGGCGAGTTTAGAGCCATTTTGTAGTGAAATGGTTAGAATTTGGCACGGGAGGGGGGATGTTCTGATGGAAATGACTGTAACCAGCAGAAACAGGTAGCAAGTTCTCTCCCAAGGCAAGGCAGGGCATAAGAGGACATGGCGGGGAATCATGTGTGTTCGGGTAAGCTGACATCTGCAGTGGCAAGTAAGGATACGTGTCCTCAGAGAAGCGCTTGACCACACTTGCATACACAGGAAGGGCCCTTTGTTTGGAGGTGTCACTCGGGAGAGAGCCCAAGCTAGGCCTCGATTCGATGTCTCCATATTCGTTTCAGGCCCCTGTGCGTATGACCCTGCAATGTGTAACACACCACCACACCACGTGTGCCATCTTAGTTTGGGTATCTTTAAAACAGGGGTGGATGCGTTCAGTCTAGAGCGTTACAGTGCGGAGTAAAAGAGAGCGCTGAGGTGGCAGGCCTTGGTAATCGGCAAGCAGCGGTAGTTCCGTGCCGCTGTTAGTTCTCTCTCTGGGTTTGCTGTCATCCGAACATCAAGGGTATCGGTATCAGGACTACGTGGTTCAGCGTCTGCATGGGTTCTTTAAGAAATGAAGATATGACTGGAGCCCAAAGCAACACCACCACCTAGATGCTGGAGCTGGTGGCCTGGGCTATTTATAGGCCAGAGTGTTTACTTGAATTCAGACATGCCGGCATGTAAATTATTCAGAGTCTGTGTCACAGCAGAGCACTCCGTGTTCCTAAAAAGAATTCTCCTTTCCTCCCCTCCGGAATCCTTTACCTTTTAAAATATATCTCATTATGGAGTGCTGACATTTTCAGTAAAACCATTCAACCAAAAGCTGCAGTTTTTTTTTCTTTCTTATCCCCCCCCTTTTTTTTTTCTCAGACTGAAAACAAGTCTGGCTTATTAGGCAACCATTTATAACATACTGCTAAGTAGATACCATCTATTTAGAGAAGTTGATGTGGCTAGCTGGTAAAACATTTCAGTTTCTCCATCCTTCTAAGGCAGAACGTATTAAGCCCTACTGTCTTCTTTCTCCGTAGAGTAGCAATCGAATGATGCTGTATAGAGTAGGTGGAAACCACATATCAAAAACTTCACTAAGACCTCTTGGATTTGAGGTTGTTTCTTTCTGCCATGCTGCAACACCTTAATTTTTCTAATGGAATGAATGCACCTCTAAACTTCCTGCAGAAAGTTGTGGGCAGATGGAGAGCTAATACATGTAGCCATACTATGACCATTGTGCACTGGGGTCCTCAGTCAATGGTCAGCTTCTATACCCACTCCTTCTGGGTCCTCTTCCTTTCTTTCTTCATCTCTAATTTCCTCGTTCATGTTTCTCCAGTTCTTCCTCCCATGGGCGTAACCTTTTATTTTCTCTAACTCTCTTTATACTACAAAGAAGGTGGCATATATATTCAGTTATCCAAAGTCCCTTAGTGACCTGTGTCTACATCAACACTAAACACCGCTGAGTTAAGAACCCAGTGGAGTGATTTTTCCTACTCCTCCCACAGATTAATGAGCCCTAAGTATTGTATCCATTTTGAAGACCAGCTCCTTAAGCGGAAAGAAGTTTAAACTCTAAACGCACAGCAGTATCAAGTGACAGAAATCCATGTTCCCATTCACAGTCATTTCCTCCCAAAGGACCCAAAATCAAGTTTGACATCCGCACGTTTTTATTTCACACATACACGCTTCCTCATACATCTTCTTACATATAGGGTTGATAGACTATATTTTCTTGAGCTATGCCACCTTCTATAAGCAGTATTTATTCTGTATGGCCAATATGTAATCATCTCTTCATCCATGTGTTTGTTCCTTCAGGATTGATCACTGGAACAACGAGAAAGAAAAGGTCCTTCTACTCACAGACAAGACCCTCTTGATCTGCAAATATGACTTCATCATGCTCAGCTGTGTGCAGATGCAGCAAGTTCCCCTGAGTGCCATCTGTCGCATCTGCCTGGGAAAATTTGTCTTCCCGGTGATGTCTCTGGACAAGTGAGTACTATGTTTCAGACTTGGAGACGCCATGAAGCAAGGCAGACACACTCGGAGAAATCAGTAACATGGTGACTTGAAAAATGCAGGCTGGAAGAAAGCAGAGGAGAAAGGAAATCCTCCCATTAAGCTTATCAAAGTATTGAGTGAGCTTCTGATTGATGTTAGGTACCAGTGATGGGACTTTAAGCAGATTGGCAATTTAGAATAAGAACCTAAGCAAATAGCTAAATGCATTTTGGTAGGAAGACCTATGGGAATGAAGAGAAAACGTTCTTATTCAATTCACATGGCAAACAATTAAAGAAAGGCTGCCTTGGAGAAGCACCTGAGCTAGTATTTGTGGTTGAGTATGAGTTAGCCAGGCAGCCAGAATAGTTAAAGAGTATTCCAAGCAGGAGGAACAGCATAGCCCCAGAGTAAGGCAGGACCAGCTGGTGGCATGTGATATGGTTGGTGACTCAAGTCCATCTGTAAAACAAGATGGACAGATATGACCATAGTTAGTAGCTCTGCAGCTCTTCTTCTTCTTCTTCTTCTTCTTCTTCTTCTTCTTCTTCTTCTTC
>NW_026596064.1:5388601-5417154 GCF_907164565.1 Psammomys obesus
TCTTCTTCTTCTTCTTCTTCTTCTTCTTCTTCTTCTTCTTCTTCTTCTTCTTCTTCTTCTTCTTCTTCTTCTTCTTCTTCTTCATCTAACTTCTCCCTGGAGCTCAACAGTCTCAGACCATTAACAGGGACTAGTTGAGGTCTACAAGCGAGTGTTGGGTAACTTGCTGAGTTGATCTTGGAAAGACATGTATTCCCCAACCCTTTTAGATATAAGCCATAGGGTGGCCATCTTCATCAAAGGCTGAAGATGAGATCTTCCCCATGGAACTGTGAACTTACAGAAGGTAGACACCACTTTTGTTTTCCATTAAACACTGGACATTGGGTTTGGCACATTCTGTGATCTGTGAACTCAAGTACCTTGAACATACTGTTTTCTTTATAAAAGCTTACCATATCAAAGAGTTGTGTTTATTTAGATCTTTCTATGGATACACGAATTAACTGAGTCATTTAGCTTATTGACTTTTAGAATAAAGAAGTTTTTCAATAAAAACAATACACATTTAAAATACATGTAAATGTTACAAAATATTTATTTTTAAGATTTCTGTTTTCTACTCCAGACCCTCCATTCAACATTTTTTACATGGGTGCCAGTAATTTGTTGCCCACTTTTGAAGAAATTGTCTGCAGATATAAAATACTAAGACGCGTTTGTGTGTACACCTTTAAAATTGACAGAGCTGAGGATCAGCCTCAGCTTTTACTACGGCAGAGTGTTACTGTTTATATCTGTTTAGCTAGCTTCTCATGGTGAACATTTATGTTTGTCTTTGCCAACTGTGCTCCCGTAAATATTCCTGCCACGGGGCTTCGCATAAGTGTGCAAGTGTGTCTGTAACCTATAGTTCCCAGAGTGGAATTCATTAAGTCCAAGTCATGTGACTCTTGATTCACAGAGATAGCCAAATGCCCACCAGACAAGGTGTAACTGTTGATGCAAAAGGCAATCCTAAAACATAATTTCCCTAACATGCATCAGGAAACTTTTTTTTTTACTTTGCCAGTCAACTAGATTTACAAAATATTGTTTTTATTTAATTTATATTATGAGAATGTGAAAGGGAGTTGTTTTCTTTTTCTGTAAAGTACCCCCCTTTCTGTTTTTACTAGAAGCAAGTATTTGTCCTTTGTGATTTGCAAGGGATGCTTTTGTGTTGGAGAATATGATATCTTTTTTTTTTTTTTACCACACATAATGTATACATTTTCCTCTAGTGTGTCACAGCACTTAGAACTTCAAAATGTTATTTTATGGTTCTCAATTCTTGTGTCCCAGATTTATCATTCAGTGTTAATGTTGTGAAATTTGTGAAAATTGTGAAAATTGTCTTTTTGACAAATTCTGTCAAATTCTGTAACAGAATTATAATATACATTTCCATGTGTTGAGTTCATAATTTAACTTCTAAACATGTTTAATTTGCTTTTCATTTGAAATTTGCTTGAGTTGGGAAATATTCAACCAGCTAAAATTCTCCACATTACTTATTCAATATTCTACCTTTCCCTACTGTTTGAAATACACATGCATCATCTATTACCTTCCTCACACATCTCTGGGTATTTCCACATTTTTTCATTCCATTCTGCTCATCGAAACATAGGCCAGTTTTACTTATTCTTTCGGAATCTGTGTTGGCATGTGTGAATTACGTTGATCTGTCATTTGTTACTTTTCTGTTCTCAGTGTTTAACATATGCACTGTGCTGTCGTCACAGGATAAGTTAAGAAATATTCTGGTCTTTATTTTCTAGAAGATTTTGTTTGTGAGTAATTTACTCTCTGTCTTGAATGTTTGATAAAATTTATGCAGGAAATCTTGACATTACTCAGGTGGAATGGTTTCTTAAGTAAAAATTATTTCATGACGACTATATAATTATACTATTTTATTTACTTGAATTTTAGTAAGCTTTGTTTTTCAAGAAACCTCTTAAGCATAATCTCTTGGGCTTGAAGATATAAAATTATTAACATTATTCCTCATTTCCCCTTTGATGTCAGTAAAATATGTTAGAAATGTTTTCGCTTCCCACTAAGGGTATTCTGAGTCCTCAGCATTTCCTACTCATATAAATTTAGTTAGCTTTAGAAAGACATACCTTTTGACTCCCTTTGGCTTACTTCCCTATTGCTTGATTACTATTTATTAGAATTATTCTGCTCTTTTCTCTACAGTTTTTTTCCATCTGTTTATTCAGGTATTACTTTTCTACTTCTATAACTGCTTAAAGAAGACACCAAGGTTATTGATATAAGATTTGTCCTGTTTTCTATTATGAGTATTCAAAATTATTCTTTTAAATATGAGTTACTTTGAAAGAATGAGTTTATGTACATCACATGCATGCAGGTGCCTCAGGAGGCCAGAAGAGGGCATCATCTCCCTTGGAAGTAGAGTTACCAAATGTGTTCCACCTGACATGGGTGCTTGGAACTGAATTTGGATCCTCTAGAAGAGGAGTAAGTGCTTTTAGATTCTGAGCCACCTCTCCAGCTCTGTGGTGCTCCTCCTTGACAATGTCTAATGCTTTAAAGTTCAGTTTGAAATCTGTTATTATTTTAGCACCTCCATCAAGTTTGTCCTTACTTTTTCCATTGAATATCACTTTTTATCCTTTAGTCTCTACTTACTAATTCTTTGTATATACAGTATGTTTCGTATATCATTCCCATAGTTCATAGAGTTAATCCATTCTTGTCTCATTTGTCTTTTAGCTAGAATGATTACTCTTTAAACATTTTTGAGATTTTTGATATGATTGATTACCTGTAACTTGTTTCCCAGTTTTTTCCTTTCATTTTTGATTCATTTGTTCTTTTTTTGTGTTCATATTTTGGTTAAATATTTGTCATAATTAGATTCTAGTCCACCCATTGGCTTTCATCCATAATATGTGTTGTGGTTACTTTATGGCAGAGTTCTTCAACCCTAACACTATTGGTGGCTTGGAAAGAGAAGTTATATTTTCTGGTAAGCTGTTCTGCATTGTGTAGAGTGTTCAAAACTATACCTGGACTCCATGTCTATGCCCACCATTAGTGTCTCTCAGGGTTTTTCACTCTCTGTATTTTGTCTTTTCTAGAATGTCACACTGTTGGATCTATATAGACTTTCCAGATTGGTGCCTTTGATATTGAAATATTTAATTAAGACTACTTGGTTTTTCATGGCTTGATGGATCTTTGAGGATGATCATATACTCTTATTTTTTGACTGTCTATAATTTACTGGATATTTTACATTCAAGCATCTAGTTTTTTAATTCACAAATATTTGAAAATGATGTTTTTGCTTTCTAAGTTCCAAATTTGACAAATATAGACACAAATGTAGACACACAGCCATTGTATTTATATTTTCTTTCTTTGTCCATTTATTTAGTATAAGTAAGTTTTCCGGCTACTTGATCCATTATAGGCTGAAAAGTGAGAATCATATTTTCCTGTTTCCTTGGTGATTGTTTTACTTTTACCAGTTTACATTATGGATATTGATAATGTGTTGTTTGTAAACTTTTATATGTGCTTAATATCTTTTCATTATAAACTGCCTATTCTGCAATCCGTATGTTCTTTTTCATGATCCATCATTACCTATTTTTAAATTTTGACTTTCTGAATCACTTTGATATGTATTAGCATGTAGTTGCTTAATTAAATTTTACCTTACAATCCAGCATGGAGATTGTTTAAGATGAACCGTTTAAGTACAGTCAGGTAATAGATATGGTCTTAGTTCCTCCACCTTGATTTGTTGTTATAGTTTTTAGAAATATATTACCATGTTGTTTATGTTTACATAACATAACATGTTATTTATGTTTTAAACTCAGTAGTGTTTTTTTTTTCACCCAAAAAATTACCTTTGTAGTCTGTGTCTCATTCTACTGTTGCCTGGCTCCAACTTTAACTGAATACAATATTCTGTCTTTTTTATTCAGTACTTCTGCATTATTAATTTTCAATACATTTTTCCTGCAATAAGCATTATTACTTTAATGATTACTTTCTTGAGTAATGCTTCCACTTGACGCCCTCTCTTAATTTACACCGAACCCTCACTTTGAAAGCTGAGAACTCTGCAAACTTTTTTAAGTCTCCCATCCTTTGCCCCCTTCTTTCATTAGTTTCACCAAACAAGTTTTACTTTTATGGAATATTTTGTTCATTCTCCCATGAGGCATCCAATTATTACCCCCTGGGAACTGATGTAACTCTAGGCTTCCTAATTAACCTGTGTGGCTTTTTGCAGCTCTGTGTTCTGCAGTCAGAGGAAGAAAGGCTGGGTCAGAATCCTGCAGCTGTGTAGCAGAGGTAGAGATCTCCTGTGAAGAGGTTCTTGAATGAGAAGTGTTTAGGGAGGTTTCACAGGACTTCCATCTCAGAGTGCTGGGTTAGTAGCACAGCTCCTTGGTTCCCACCCTAGTTTTTGCAGCTGTTAACTGTATTTCCTCATCTTAAAAAAGTTAATAGTCATTCTGCTTCATTAACAGCCTTAGTGTTAGTTCTGTTCCAATGACATGATAGAAAGCACTTTGTAATATACCTCATGGTTATCAGGTGTTAACAAGCTCCAATTTTCTTCTAGATTAAAGCTTTTGTTAACATGGAACTAAGTGGATTAATTTGATGGTTATCTTTGCTTCCAACGGAGTTGGCCTTTCACAGTTATTAAGTCACCTTTATTAAGTCAGAAGTGAAGCAGTAGCAACAGAAGACGGAGGTGAGGGAGAATCAGCTGCTAAAGAACAAGACAAATAGACTCCTGAGAAATCCTGGGCAGAGTCCAGCAAGCTCCCTCCTTAAAAGAAACAACAGTTAAGAACACCAGAACACCCATACCTTTGGTTGCTGGCTGCAGTGCTGTTTATCAAGAACCCCTGTCTCCTCTGTAATCATTGACTTTCAACAACCAGGAATAAACAAGGCTGGCTGGCTACATTTTATACATTAAAAAAGCGAGAGGTTCTGGGTCCAGGCACAAGTTGTGTGTGTGTGTGTGTGTGTGTGTGTGTGTGTGTGTGTGTATGTATATTTCATTATAAACTGCCTATTTGCCTATTTTGAAATCCTTGTGTTCTTTTAAAATATTTTCATGGTACATCATTTTTTCATTCTTTCTTTTTTAATTTCCCTTTCACTTTAATCCCTTTCTCCTCTCCTCCATTTTCCTGCCCTCTCCTCTCTTCTCCTGTCTCCTGTCCTCTGCTCTCCTCTCTTCCCCTCTCCTCTCCCCTCTTCTTTCCTCTTTTTCCATCCTCTCCTATCCCCTCCCTATCCTTCCCTCCTCTCTTCTCTCATCTCCTCTACTATCCTTTCCTCTCCCCTCTCCTCTCCTCTCTTCCCCTTCTCTCCCTTCCCCTCCCCTCTCCTCCTTCTCTCTTCTCCTTTCCCTTGCCTCCTCTCTGGTTTATATTTGTTTTCTCTTGTTTTGCCTTTTTTTCTCTGCTCTTGATCTTCCTCCTCTTCTGCTCTACAATTATGGAAACCTTATCTCCTGCTATTGGAATTATATTTTCTCTTAAGCCATAGAGGCCACTGGAATTGAACTGAGCATGTGCCATTGTGTGCCACATGCTGCTATTTAAAAAGCAGTTGTTTTGTTTGATTCAGTTTAATTTTGCTGTCATGCAAAGGAAGGCTACAGGCAAGAGGAAACTAAAGACTAGAGATGACTGATGAGAGGAAAGCTGAGAGATTCTCTTAGAGAACAGCATTCACCATAGGCAAAATTAGGAAGTTGCCTGGTCTCTGTGACAGGAAATCCAAATGTTATTTCCATGAGAATTAGGTCCATTCTTGGATTTTAATAAAAAACTAATTTTCATAATTGTGTTGTGTTTGTAACCTAGAAAAATAGATGAAGGGGAAGACTGGCCTTTAAGCGTAGATGTAAATCCTACCTACACATTTCCATGCCATTTGGTTCTGGACAAATTACTAGAACTTTATTTCCTTTTGGACAGAATTTTGGTGTTTGGGCCAGACTGACCTCAAACTAAACACTTGCCTAGACATAATACACTGAGGAATGGGGCTACAATCATGTGCTGTCATATTTGATGTGGCTTTAATTCTAATGTGTCTTGATTTTAGACTGTTGAAATATCAATAATAAAATCCTTAGAGGTCATCTAATAGTGTCATTGTACTCTTGAACAATCAATGTGACGAAAGCATTTTGCAAATACATTTAAAGATGAAAAAAACCTATGTTTACTTTTAACCTGTCCTGCTCTAAAAACTCTATTCACAGAGGATAATGAGGGAAGTCAGATTCTGAGTAGTCAAATGACTCTACTGCTTTTGGAAACAGAGGGTAGGGGTCATCTGAGATTGGGGGTTCTCTGCCATATTTATTTAATTTTTTGTTATTTTTTTTTTGAGACAAGTTTCCATGTAGCCCTAGCTGCCTTGCAATTCACTCTGTAGACCAGGTTGGAATTGAACTCAGAGATCTGTCTGCTCTGCCTCCTGAGTGCTGGGATTAAAGACGTGCACCATCACCAACTGGCTACCCCTAATTCTTATTCTCAGGCACATTTTAATTTCTGAAGACCTCCCCCTTTTTTTCCCACTGTGTTCTCATTTGAACTCTAGCAGACAGATCTGCCTCTGAATGTACCTGAACAAGTTACTTGACTACATTGCCTCAGTTTCCCCATTGGCAAACTGGAAGTGGGTTGGAATAATGCCAGTCTCTTGGGCCTGTACTGAGTTGTGATGAGCTAAACATGTGCGATGCTTGGAACAGTATCTGATGAGGAATGAGCATCTGAGTGACAGAAGCACATTTGAATGCTTGGCAGGACCTTGTCTTGAGCAATTTCCTGATATGTCTGTCTCTTGGCCTCTCTGAATCTTACTTTGCTGAAATGATGAAGCCTCTAGGCTTCTCTATTTCTTTGTTGTATTGGCACTCTTTTTAAAATTCTTATTTATTTATTTATTACAATTTATTCATTTTGTATCCCAGCTGTAGCCCCTGCCCTTATCTTCTCCCAGTCCCACCTTTCCTCCTTCTTTCCCCCTATGCCTCTCCTCTAGTCCACTGATAGGGGAGGTCCTATTCCCTTTCTATGTGACCCTAGTCTATCAGGTCTCATCAGGACTAGCTGTATTGTCTTCCTTTGTTGCCTGGCAAGGCTGCACCCCTCCAGGGGAGGTGATCAAAAAGCCAGCCACTGAGCCCATATCAGAGACAGCCCATGCTCCCCTTACTAAAGAACCACTTGGAGACTGAGTCTTTGGGCTACATCTGAGCAGGAGTTTTAGGTCCTTTCCATGCATGGTCTTTGGTTGGAGCATGGGTCTCTTCAGGGCCCCCTGGGCCCAAATTTTTTGGCCTTGTTGTTCTCCTTGTGGAGGGCTGGAGAGATGGCTCACCCATTAAATGCTAGGCTCACAGCCATAAATATAAGGGCTGTATTGGCACTCTTATACTCATGCAGGCCTCTATTGGCATAGCAATCTTACAGAAGCCATTCGTATTTGTGAACGAAACTATTTTACCTAATCAATTCCTCCTGTGAAAAATAGATCTAAAGAGGTTTTCTGCTGGAAAATATTGTTGCTGTCACATTGATATGTTAGCCAAAGCTGAGTGGCCCAGGCCAAGAAATGGCTTCCTGCAGGAGGAGATATTACACATATATCTCCCAGTGCTGTTTCCATTTACATTCTGTAAACATAGGAATTTGCTCACAGGCTTGGGAAGCTTGTTTCTGTGACCAACACCTGTCTTGTCTGGGGTGCATACCCTGCCCCTGTAGACTTGGGATGGGCATGTAGAGGAGAGAAGGAGGACCTTCCTAAACACTCTTCTGTTGTCTCAGCCTTGTGTTTGTGAACTCAAGAATCTGGAAGCCACGGTGATGTTCCATGCCCCCACCATTCTAATTTGGCATCTCTTCCCCACCTGAGAGCTTCAAAGGGCTTCTGCTCTGCGTAAAATCGGCTCACGGCCCAGGCTGATTCTGCTGGCTTCGCGTCTGTCAGTGTGTTCTAATCACTGTTATAAGTGCGGTTCTGTGGAACACCTTGTAAAATATTTTCCTATTGCTCCAGCAACATCTCCTGTCTAGACAATGTAATTATGAGCACAGAGCAAATAGCTGAAGTGTATGCCGCCCCCAAGGGTTGCATAACTCCGGGAGCAGAGCTGGGAAGACAGAAGGAGGTGTGAATGCTGGTAGTTACTTTGTGTTGACCTGACCAGAAAATTGAGTGTACCAAAGGAATCTGAATAACTTTTAATTAAGAAGAAATGATCTGGTTGAAGCTGCTATTTTGTTGTTTTCTCAAACTCAGGGGATTAAAGGCACTAATGGAATTCCTTCTAATCGCATTTTCCCCCTTGGCTTCAGAGGTGGTTTGTGGTCTTTGCTTTAAGTTTTTTAAAGCCACTTATTAATAATAATCTCTCCTCCCAGCAGCATTTTGAAAATCAAACACAACTCTACAAATGTAATTCTTTCAGGCTAGCATTAAATTTCAGTTTGGTGACTCCTTCTTGAGATCCATACATATGTGTGATTCCAAAGCAGGCTATGGTTTGGGCTCCAGGAGCCAGCCAATGTATCAAGGCCACAGGAGAGGGGAAGAGAATTTCTAGTGGGTGGAATGAAGAGGTCCTGGGGAGGGGGCAAAATGGAGAGGTCTGTATAGAGTGGGTAGGGGTTAGAGGCAAGAGAACAGTGCAGGAATAGGTGAATAGGTGATGCCTGGCCAGTGTGATGTGCCATGTCTCCCATGTTTTGGGGATCAGCTGTTTCAAAGGTTTATTAGAAATTTCTGAATGATCTTAAATGATATGATGAAGAGTTTGGAGGTTAGTCATATCCTGGCAAGGTGTTGAGAGTACTGGGGGAGGATCCTGACACAATTTATATTTTCCTCCTAGAAGATAAGAGTAGTAACAATATGGGAAATGGTTTGGTCAACAAAACAAAACAACAACAACAACAAAACCAAAGAAGGTGGCTAGCCATGAGAAAAACTCCTTGATAGTAGGTTTGAAAAATTATAAGGATTTGACCTGGGGTTGGGGGATGGAAAAAAAGAAGGGCCTAAGTACGGGAAGATGGAGCCAAAGTGGAATCTGGCATGGGGTGACAGGACTGGGTTTTTGTGGTGTAGGTAAGGGTGGAAAGAGGTGCAGACTAAGCTTTCTAGTGAAGGATGCTCTCTATGTCTGTTGTTACAGAGTGCTTGGAGTCCACGAGAGACTGCAGGGAGCAATGAGAGTTGAGATAACTGTTACAACAGAGCCAGAAGTTGGTTGTGTAAACCAGCAACCATACTCCCACGTTTCAGAGTCTCTCCTAAAACCTCAATCAAGCTGCCAGTGGCATATAGTCTCTGTCAAAGAACGCCACTTACACACTTGGGTTGCTGTTGGCAGACCAGGTCCTGACAGGCAGCTGACAGAGATCTCAGTTTCCCTGCCAAGTGTGCCTCTCCATAAAGCCGTTGACAAGATGGCTGCTGGCTTCTCTTGGGGAAACAAAACAAAACAAAACAAAATTAAAAAAAAAGGATTGTAGGGAAAGGAATTGAGTAAGCTAGTGGCTAGGGTTTGATAACCTGATCCTAGAAAGAACATCTCATCATTTCTACAAAATTCTGCACAGTTCTAGAGGGAAGTCACTAAACCAGCCCACAGATGAAGGAAAGCTGTTACTAAAAACATGCAGATCAGAAAGTAGACATTGCTGGAGGCCATGTGACAGATAGCTTTCTACTCGCAGGGGAAGGTTAGACTTCAGGAAAGACTTCCTTAAAAAAGGAATTCTGGTGATGGCCGTTAGTAAAGGTGAGCGACATTGTAAAGTACATGTTCCAGAGAGCAAGAGTACATGCAAATCAGAGAGGGAGCATGGGCTCCTGAGGAGCTGTAACTGTTACTGTGACTCCAGTCTGCTACCCATGGCCTGAAGGACAGTCATGGACATGAGTTTTCTGCTTGTACATTGAGAAGCTATGACCAAACAGGAGCAGCTAGGACAATCCTAACTTATGTGTTGCTTGTGTTGACACTCACGAAAGGGTGATGAGGTTCATAGTGAGATCAACTGGAAAGCCCTTGTCACAAACTATGGGACTTCAGAGAAATGGATCTGATGCAGAGGACAAAATGAGGAGAATTGCCCACTTACCTCTTAGAATAAACTACTTCTTATGTAATGAGATAATGTCCATACATCACCCAGGTTCTGTGGTAGAAAAGACATTTTACAGACAGACCTCTTTATCAGAGAGGAAGGAGAGGTGCAAATGAGCGCAGTGAAAAGGGCATCTGGGTGTGACGGCATTGGAGTTCAAATGGCCACTTCAAATAAAGAAGTGGAGGCAGCAGGGTATGGCTGGTGGTTGGGATGCATGTTGGCATAGGGAGGCAGTGGGGGTGGAGAAGTGTTGCTTTTCCAGCTAATTCACTCCTAATGAGCAGCAGTGCCTGGTAATCCTAGTTAAATGGGGATCTACTAGGAAACACAATACAGATTCTCTACCTCTGGAGAATAAAGTCTGAATTGTTGTTTCAATTCTCCTTCCAATTTGCCTCAAGACTTGTTCTTGCAGTCTTGGTTTGCTCCCCTATAACATGTGAAGGGTTAAATGAGGTGATGATAATTCTCTGTTATGCCTTGTGCAAATGATTGATCAAAATGTTAGAAGCTTCTAGTTTTTCTCCCATTAAATGAGAAAAATAAGGACTCTGTCATGGACAAAGAGCACAGGAACCAAAAACAATTTTTGTTTTTCTTTGGGGATATTTAACAGTGCAAAGAAATTGTACGTTTGAAAATAAGTACATTTATTGTACAGTTTAAAAAGAAGGGTGAAATCGGAAGGAGGAGAAAGGCCAGAGCTGGCATTTCTTTTCCCCTTTTAATTCACTTTTTCTCTTTCTTTTTTTTCTCTTCCCCCTGTTCTTCCAAGTTCCAGCCCCATTCATGTAAATAATACTTTTTTTTTTATAATTCCTATTTTTTTCTATTAAAAACACATAGGAATCAGCTGGGCTAGTGTAGTTGCAGTACTAAGATGGTCAGGACAGAGTTCAAGGCCACCCTGGATTACAACGTGAGACTCTGTCTCAAACCAGAACAACTAGAGCAACAAGAAATATAGTTCTATGTGAAGTGAGGTCAATTTTTTTTTCCATTGCTGATAACTCCCTATCTATCCGCTAGAGAAGTTAAAGTGATTCCATTGAGGACACAGAGGGAGAAACTAATGAGCAGGGTTCAGGGCAGTAGTGTTTTCTATGGACAGCTCCCCAAGTTCCCAGTCTTTCCTTTTGTGAATATTTCTCAGTAAAACTCAATTTTCCTCCTGCAAAGTAGTGGAAATAAGGCTCTAGTCCATACGAGTCAGAATAAGACGTCTGGAGGCACTGAAATCTGAAAAAGCAATTACAAACAGTTTTGAATTACCCGGGAGGGAGACAGGCCTGGGTGTGGGCAGCAATGAAACATGTCAACATAGTGTGATAAAAAGTACTTTCCCAATGTTTCAAAACTAAGAATGATAGAAAGAAGCTAATTTAATTCCAGCACCCACGAACATGCTCCATCCTGTGATTTAGTTTGCTTTGTATTTGGATCTGTGCTTGAGTGGAGAAGACCACAGCCTGTTTTGAGTGTAGGCTCCCAAGTCTTCTTATGGCTGTCCACACAAGTACATAGTAGAGCAAGGAGCAAAACACATCTCCTCCTCGGAGGAATACATGAAGTTGGAAAAGGCATGGCACATTGGGTCCCTCTTCTCCTTCCACTTGGGTAAGAAGCAACAGCTTCTCTGCAGAAGAATTTTTAGTCATGAATAATAATAATAAAAAAAATTCCTCCATCTCTCTGTTTCATTAGAATCTTGAAAATTCTGTTCTCACATCCTTAAAATCAGCCATTAGAGTAGGAGAAAAGTGTGTTAAATACTGAAGACGTGTTGTGGGTGCCTAGCAATTCTCTTTCCCTTTCTGAGAGGATCCCTGAGTTATTGAAGCTGCCATATGCCTAACTGAAATACTATATAATGGATGCATAGTGTCTTGGAGCCAAGCCTTTCCATGTGTCTAAGTTGTATCCAATAGAGTATTTAAGAATAGCCTCTTTCTTTTTCTTCTAGTGAATGTGGGAATAAGGAGAGTAGAGGTGGTTTCAGGCAGGCATCACCTTGATATTCCTGCTTTGCCAAATTTTGGTCTTCCTTTATCAAGAGCAAAGATGTGTCGTTGCTTATAACGTAGCAGCTCTAAATAGTTTGAGCTCTCTCTCTCTCTCTAGGCTATATATCCTACATATATATCCTATATATTTCATATATGAATATCTTGTATATAGCTATATAGGATATATAGATATCTCTCTCTATATAGATATGTATCCTGTCTATCTATCTATCTATCTATCTATCTATCTATCTATCTATCTATCTATAGATATGTATCCTTTATAGCTATATGCAGGATATGCATATATATGATATATATATATATATTCTATACATAGGTTACATAGGATATTCATATATATATGATGTATACTTATATAGTATATATACATACATATATACATATATATGTTTAAATGCATATGTAGGTGGTGTATATGTATGTACATACACACACACATATTGGTTCCACATGCATTAGATTTCTTTTGCCTCCCATTCAACTTTCTTTGCTTTTTATTTATTTATTTTTTTTGAAGATGGCAATTACTGCTCAATACTCTATAGATAAAGCAGAATACTAATAGGTAGCTTGGAAAGCCAATGAGTCCTAGAGCAGGGAAGGCAGGTACAGATCTGTGCTGTGAGGAAAGGGATGTTAGTCATCTACTTCCTTGAAGGTCTGCAACCCAGTGACTAACAGAAAGTGGAAGTCAGGTTTCTGATGGCCATAGCAACATGATGGGTTGCTATAAGATAATGAAGAATTATTGGTGAGAGATAGAGTATTTATTTCTTGATCAAAAAGTCACATAAAAAATTGCCCAGCGGAACATGATGTTATGCCCAAATTCAGACCAAACAGGAAACCCATATCGAAGGTCTAAGACACAATTTTAAAGCCATTACATGGACACATAAGGAACTGGTGGCTCTATTCGAACATTTAACGATGAGGATAAGCTTGTTCTCATAAAATGTAATTTACAAACAAGAACTTTAGGTGATAAGTTTCTCTTGCTCTTTATGGTTTATAAGCCAGGTATAGTGGTCACCATGTCCTGGGAAAACCCAGACAACATGAACATTTTACCAACTGGGAGGCCAAGGCAGGTGAATCACTGTGGTTTGAGACAAGCCTGGTCTCATAGTGAGTTCCTGGATAGCCTGTTGTGAGGTCTTGTTGAACAAATAACAGTTGTTTTGAACATTTTAGGTGATAACTTCCATATGTGTTTTCCTGGTGTTTTTTTTTTCTCTTTCCTTCATAGTAAATTAGAATTTTAAGCACCTAGAACTCTCAGAAAAAGGATCAGTTATGCCAAGTTCAATGTGATTATGGAAGAATTGGAAAACAACAGCCTAGTAGTCTTTGTAAGAAATTAGAGATGAAATGTAGTATCCCTGTCCTCAATCAATTTGAGTTCTCATTGTGTACTCAGAGATAAAGATGAAGAAAGAGAATTTTCTTATGAGCGATGACTTGACATCCTATACATGAAAAATGGAAGAAAGGGGTGATTTTGTTTTAGGGCTGGGGAGATGACAGATTAATATATTTTGACAGAGAAGAGTAAAGTGGCTCATAGACTGAGGGGAAAAGTTTGCCAAAGAGATAGGAAGATACCCAAGTGTAACAAGTTGCTTAGGAAAGCACCACAGGGGCTTCTGGGTAACTGGAATGTGTGCAGTGTGGATAAAAAGAGGACAGCCTGCCCATAGACTGCACAGAGTGTCAGGACAGAGTGCTTTGTTGATTTTCTTTGGCTAATTTGAGTCAAATATTTGCAAAGCCTGGAGGCTTTGAACATCTTCGTGTTCCTACAGTGTGTAGCACACCGTCTTATCTGACAAGCACGCCGTTGCGTGCCCAGTGTGTGTTAAGTGCGTGACTGGAGCAAGGTGGCATGTGGGGTGGATTAGACCACTGAGAAAAGTGCCATTAGGCCTTTGAACAAGTCCAGGTGAGAGGTACTGGCTGGAGAAGTGACACACGAAATTCTGAGTTATCACCCTCTTAGAGGCTAGAGGTGGTAGTGACTGAGTTCAGCGGCATCAGGTCACTGGAGATTTGCTTAGATGGGTATAAAGTCTGAAACAGAATTGCCTTGGGGTTTACAGACCTTCCATCCTCAGGAAAGGTCAAGTTGTATCACAAACCGTGATGACAGGCAACAGGGGATTTTGTCACGCACACCCTGACATTGCTTCTGAGGACCAGTGCCAAGAACGCCCTGGACTTGATCTTGATCCTGGGTGTGGCCCTGTCCACTCACTCATAATGACCAGGGAGGCGTGTTGACATGGATGGGTGGATGGTAGAGGATCTCTGAGCTATTTCTTGGCAAGCTTTTGTGGGGAGGCGTTCCCCAAATGCCACAATCCTGTTATTTCTGAGTAATGGACTAAACCCAGGTGCCCAATTGGACAAGACCACTCCCAATTTCTTCCAGATAAATATTTGGTTGCCAAGAAGCTATATTTAAATGAGAAATGCCTCCCTAGGAAGTTGCTGAGTAGGGGTTCCTGCAGACAGCAGGATCCCACCCCTTTCTGAGGAATGCCTGAGAGCACCCTAAATTTATTCCGCACTCACTGTGTAATGTGTGTGTGTGTGTGGGGGGGGTGCTCTGTGTTTTGTAAAAGTCTGTTTGTCTGGATAACTGGAGCATGAAAATGTTGCCGGTCTGGAGCATTAGGGTGATGGTGTCAGGACAGGAGCCTGAAGCACAAATGGAACTGTTGAGGATGTGACCTCAAAGGAGAAAGTGGTTTTCTGCAGAGCTGGCTCTTTTCTGGCTGCCCGAGAGTCTAGAAGCTTGGGTCTGTGTTTCCTTGAGTTGCTCTTGCTTGTTACCAGTGTTTAATTTTTTTTTTTTTTTATCAGACACCATCAGGGTGCCCCTCTCTTTATGGGAAGAACTTTTTTTTTGTTTTATGTATTTCCTTTGCTAGATGAGACAAATGAGACTTAGCAATTATATCTTATGTCAATTTCTGGATCATCTGTTATTAAAAATACCCCAAATGTGCTCACTACTCCTTGTCAAAGACAAGAGCATAGAACAAATGACAATAAAAATCCACACAAAATACTGGCAGCACGCTGCGTAGAAAGCGCAATCAGAAGGGAAAAGACTTATTCTAAGTTATTAAGAGCAAAGTCAATGTTCTAGTCCTGTTGATATCCATCCTAAGGTATATTTTTATATTTTTATAGGCTCAAAGTCACATGTTATAAGATGAACGTGTTGGTACATGCCTGTAATCCCAGCATTTGGAAGGCAGGCACAGGACTGCCATATCTTTAAGGCTACACATAGCGTGTTTGAAGCCAGCCTGGGCTACATAGTGGGACCCCGCCCACAACACAATAACACAAAGCAAAACAATGACTCTCTCCATGATTTCCTTTGATGTCCTTCAACAATGCAACATAGATTTACCTTTGTCTTAATCCTAGATCCTTGTCAATTAGAGCTATAATTAATATTCGCTGGTACAGATTATCTCGGAAATGGAAGACCTCCACAGACTGCAATGAGCCCTGGGCACTGTGAAGGGCTCTAAAAGGATTCTCTAAGAGAAACCTCCCTTTTAAATGGCATGAGGCTTAAAAACGCCTGGCAGAGCATCAGAGTTCAGGGTTTGTTTCTCCAGATTCATTGCAGACAATAAAATAAAATAAAAATAAAAAAGGGTAACTATGAACATGCTGAAATTCTTCCAAGGTGCTATAATTATTATAAATAAATGAAAATGAAAGATAAAAATTATAAATATTTAGCACTGGAAGGAATTCCCTTACTTTACAGGTTAGGGGTGAGAAACCTGGATGGGGAAGCTGGCACAAAGACGTGACACAAATAAGGAGGTTGTTCGCTGATGTATGTCTGAATTCTAGCAACTTTTGGCGTTCTTGTTCTTCTCATGTCATCAACAAACAGGGCCCTGCTCTCTGGCTGTGTCTAAGGAATGGCGCATCACTCGGATAGATGGGAAATGTGGCATTAGAGAGCTGACTTTTCATAAACATGTTGTCTGATTCTGGCTGTCTTTTCTCTCTCCATAGAATTTTTTTTTCCTATAGAGCAAAAAGAAGAGTCTATCTATGCTATCCTAAGTATCTTTTAGAACTAAAATTCTACAGTTTAAAATTGTGGGAAAGATAACAACGTGACGGTGTGAAGATAAGGTCCTCCTGGCTCTGCAGGTAGCATGCCCGTGGCGAGGAGCCAGTCTGTGCAGCTGGGAGCTTGGAACTTAACCCTGGCTTACCACTTAACCCCTCACACCTTTCTAAATTACCGTTGCTGGGAGGAATCTTTTGAAGAAGATCTCTTCATGCCGCCTCTTAGAGTTTTCAAACAACTTCCCTTTCTTAACGCAGCACATCTGAAATGCGTGTAGTTACCCCAGCAGCGGCTGGGTGGCAGCAAAAGTGCTCCAGCAGTGGCTTGCAAGAAGTGCAAGAGGGCAGGGCTGCAGGATTCTCTGCGCACTTTACTGGACACTCTCTCTCTCTCTCTCTCTCTCTCTCTCTCTCTCTCTCTCTCTCTCACACACACACACACACACACACACACACACACATGCACACATACAAGCAGGGATACATAAACAGACACATACACACATGCATGCACACCAGAGGCAAAATGATGTTTCATTTTGAATTTTATAAAGAAACTGAGGCCACTTGATATGAAATAACTGAACAGTAAACAGTGGAGCATTGGAGTCTCTTCGTTGCTAGGCTGAGTGGGGGTGTTTCCGACCACACTTTACAGTGCTTTAAGGAGATGGGTTGTTTTCTTTACACACGGGTGGTCTGAGTTGCTTCAAAGGAGAGGGGCAGACTTAGGCTCTAGTGGACAGAGCTGAGATGGTCCTGTCAGGCTGATGATGTGTGTCTTCCAGCCCTAGCTGAAGGTGACGATGGTCATGATGGTAATGGCCGCTGCCGCTGCACACGTAGCACGCTGGAAATAGTGACCATCCTGCTATTTTACTGAGGGTCCTCAGTTGTTATCAACATTTGCACAGACCTGGCAGGAAGTAGCTGAGTCTCTTGGCCATTGTGCATGCCTATGCTTTTTATTTAGTTTAGGGTTTTGTTTTTTTCTTTTTGATATTTTTTTAATCAGGTATTTGAGAATTTCACACAACATATTCACCTTCTCTCTGAACTCCTTCCAGACACCCCCACTCACTTAACTTTTTCTTTCCTTCTTTCTTTCCCCATGAAGTCCAATTTGTGTTGCCTGTATACCCTTGGAAAGGTGGCTTTCCCCTGGAATGCTGTTGACCCACCAGGGGCTCCATCCTTAAAGAAAACTGTCTCATTATTTGTCAACATGATTTACATATAAATGCCTTTTGCCCAATCCTAATAATTGCATCAGAAAAACTTCCAGAGAGAGAGAGGAGCCTTGTGGCGTCCTGACCACTCAGGAAAATGCATGCACTTCGATTTCAAAGCAAGGTGGCTTTGCATACCGACTCTCCTTTCAATCAATAATCTAAGTCTTATCCATGAAAGCAGAAAGGAGTAATCCTTTTCCGGGATACTGGTCAGTTGAAACAGGCCGTTCCGCTGGAAAGCCTCGTGGTTTGGTTCTGTGCTTCACATTTGACGTACACAGTGGTGCTTGGTCTCTCACATTTGGACTCTACATAGCTATAGATTTACACGTGACTCACAGTTTACAGTACAGTTAACCCAACCTCACCTGGTACAAGAGTACGACCCAGGTCCTTGATGGGAAAACAGCGCAATCATTCCCTTCAGAATTTATTCACGTCATAGGCTATCCAAGTCATAGCACGCTTTTCCCATATGTAGTTTAAGCATCTATTATTATGTTTGGGATATGCTTTGACTTGTATTGCCAAACCTGTGTAATTAAGTGTTATATTATAGTGGGCTCCACAGCATTGGGCAATGAAGTGAATTCTGGCCTTGTAATCAGCTGAGTTTTGTGCCAACGCTACCAGGCTCTAGCTCTGTGATTGAAGGTGAATTTCCTTTTGAATCCATAAAGTGATAGTTCAAAAAAAAAAAAAAAAAAAAAAAACCTAAGTGGATATATGACCAGTTTCCAGATTTAATTTGTGTGGATTTTTCTCCTGTAATGCATCTGCTGAGACTCCTGTTCCATCTACATAAGTTTTTGTTGGTGAGTGCTGAGCTCATTCTTCTAATCAAACCAGCTGATTGAGATGATTTCCCAACCACAGACGTCTGCTGCTCAATTGTTTTCTTTTGAAATTCACTGCCGGAGCTCCTCAGAGTTCGGTAGCCAGCTCAGATGCAGATGGACACAACAGTACCGCCTCCTACAGGAAGGTGGCGCGAGAGGCTCTTCTCTTAGCTCAACGATGAGGTTAGTGACCTGGAATGGAATAATCACGGATTCAGTAAACTGGCGACCACTCAAAGCAGGTTTTCCCTCTCCAGTCTCGCGGACAGGGGGTCTTCCAGCCTCAGAGGACTCCTGGTAAAAATAGAATACGCTTGGGGGAGACTTTGTTTGCCATAGTTTCCCCCTTGTTGAGTGGAAATCTGTTTCCTAGGAGTTGTGCCTCTTTGTCTTCTGTATCTACGTGAAGTCAGGAGTCAGGTCATCAACTCGGTATCTATTCGGTTTTTGTAGAGTGTCAAGCAACCGAAGCTGAGTTCTGAAGAGTACCGTGTACAATATTTAGTTTCCCGGGAAAGCAGTTAGATAGGAGATGTATTAGATGTATAAACGTGTTGTTTATACACAGCATGTGGCAAACGGTGATACTTGTGACTCAGGTGGTACGGCAGGGGTGCAGAGGGCCACGCTCACTCAGATGAGGCGACAGGAAGGATACGCCAATGGTCCAAATTTGAAAAATGTTCACTCTCTTCTTTATTTCTGCCCTCCTTGGCTGACTGCACTGGTAAGACGCGACAGGAAGTGCATTTTGGGCTGTCAAAGAAGGACCAAAGACACTTGGATCCTCATCCCAGGCTTATTTAGCTTTGTCTCAGTGCAAAGATGGATGGAGGAGGCAGGTGTCATAGGTCATTTGATCCTTGCTGTCTAATCTGTCTCCTCCTCTCTTTTCCTCATTGGTTACCCTAGAAAAAAATTAGTTATCATATCCTTCCTGCATCTTGGCTTTCTTAAATTCTGTATACCCCATCTTCCACGGCATGGGCCCTTATTGGGGGTTGCTTAGCTTGTGGCTGAAATGTTCACAGTTCTTAAATGGAAAACTCTCTTGAGAGAAGCCACAAAAATTGTTAATGTGCCCAGGCATATTAGAAGTTGCCCCCAGGGTCTTTCCATTGCCCAGCACAAAGAAGATGATGGAGGCGGTGTCTGCCCACTCCTATGTGGAAATCATGTTGTATTTGTCTAGAAGCCAGAAATGGGAAAAAAAAATATATGTTGAAGATGGCCCGATGACAGCCTATTTTGAGACACAGATGCCTTGTTACTTCAAATCCTTTATTGCAAAAAAATTCTTACAGTTTTTCATTGATCTGAAGAGCCTGCTAGAAAGGGGATGGACATTTCTTCCTACCTAATTTAGCTAGGCAGAGAGTTTTCTTGTAGCTAATGGGAAACACAGAGGTACTTACAACCACTGGAGTGAAACCTCTTAACACTGGGATATGGGTTCCAGTTTCTAAGTCTTGTCACAGAAAAGGTTCTTGTCCTTAAAATGTCCTAAAATGTAATTGCATTCTTCAAACAGGTTGGATTTCCAGGTCAATGTCACCGTTGACTGGGGAAGTTCTGTCTTTATGGAAGTTAAGCCCTGTGTAACCTGAGTGATGTTTTTGATTTGCAAAGATTTGCACATGTGCAATATGGCGAGGATTCTTCATTGAGGCACTGGGAATTCTCAAGGCCCAAGGTGTTGAGGGCATCTTAGCCAGCTGTCCACTCATGAAAACACTTGAGGAGATAAATTTTAAAAAAAGATCTATTTTTGGCTCAGTTTCCATGGCTTCTGTGGTCTCTTGGTCCTGTGCCTTGGGGCCTGTGGCTAGGCAGCCACAGCTGAAGTGCTTGGTGGAGAAAGCTGCTCAGGTCATGGTCACCAAAAGGCAAAAACAGGAGTGACAAAGTTCAAGATCATGCCCCTGTGACCTAACTCCCTCTTTTGGGATCCATCTCGAGAAAGTTCTAGCATGTCCAAGCAGTGTTATAGGCTATATCCAAGACTTTATGCATGACCCCCCAGAGAGCACTGAGCATCTAGCCCATGAGACAGGATACAGATCTCCTAGTACATTTTCAGTTAACTTTGACCACTATTTCAATTTCATCTTGGAAGAAAGAACGCTACATTTTCCCAAGAATATATGTGGGGTATTTAGTGAATATTTTGTGTAGAAAACTGAAGTCATTATTAACTTGTACGCTCATAGGCCATAAACAGCTAATTTATCAAATATGTGCTAAGGTGAAGGTATTTCATGCATTTTTGCTTTTTTATTACCCCAAGGAGAACAGAGGACCTGTTACCTGTGACCTGTTGGGAGGACCAGAGCCTTTTCCTTATTGGCTGTACTCCTCCAAATCAGCCTTGCTCTTGTCAAATGGGCTAAGACATGAGGCAGCATGCATAGAAATACTGTTTGAAGCCAGGTTCAAAGATGTTCTTCAAAGAGAACAAGCATGCGTTGAACGTGGATGTATCTAAGAAGTCATTCCTTCAGCTGTTGAAATGGTGTAGACCCAAGTCCCACTGCCTTTGCTGTGAATCTTGCCAGTATAACGGCAGAGATAATTCAGGGGCGTGGAAAAGCATGCTGTGAGGAACAGTGTGATTGTGGCAGTTGAGATGAGGCAATCTTGAGGCAATAATTCAGCTATGGTATACCTGAGCAACATGAAGAAAATAACATATGGCATGGTCTTGGAGATTGGGTTCCACGAGGTGGTTGGAATTAGATGAACTGGTTAGTGGAATGTGCTTTTCCTCTTGGAACATGGGGTGAGCGTTAAGCCCTATGGTGAGAAAGAGTAGCGAATCTGAGCTGATGGTGTTTCTTATGATGGATGCACATGGGGTGACAGAGGTTAAAAGGTGGGAAAGGAGAGACTTTGGAGGCCTGTGTAGAATGTTACTTGACAGCATTTCCTCCTTTCTTCTTTCTTTCCTTCCTTCCTTTTGACAAATACTATTATTTTGATAATTATGAGAGTTGGAGAGCAGTTTATTTAGATAATGGGAAGGAGTCTTAAGAATATTCAAAGAGGAAGTAAATTTTAGACATTGGAAAAAGGCCTCCCAAGTGAAGTTAATGAGGAATGCTGTTCTAAAAAGACTATTGAACCAATTTATGGGCTAGATAACATACGAATATCAGGAGAAATAATTGTGTGGAAATAGAATAAAAGGGGAGTCAAGGAGAGCAGGCGAGGTGGGAAGCCACCATTGGACAATGGTATATAGGCTGAGAGTGTGGTCTAGCAAAAGAAACATGACAGTGGTGGCATGGCAGTACTGTGGAAGAGGCTCACCCAAAATCCTGATTTCATGCTGGCAGTGGAGGTAAGAAATGAGGATTTCAGAAGAGGAAAAAAAAAGCACAAGAAATATTAAAATAGTTACATTTTTAATGTTAATGTTAAAATAATTACGTCTGGAATGCTGTCATGGAAGCAATAGGCTTTTGGGGAGGAATGTGTCTGTCAGGGGAAACTGGCAGGAGGGAAATGCACCAGGTTCCATGATGAGTAACTACGGTGCAACAAAAATAAACGAATCCCCATAAAGTCATACCATGAGCAAAATTTCTCAGTTTCGGTATTATGAGTCCCCTCTCTTTACTTGAAAACTGAAGCCATAACACAACTGCCCAGATACGATCTCAGGATTCCTTTGAAGTATTGATGTCTAAATGTTTCTGATTGAGGCAAGCTTGGAGGCCATGTAGACTCACTGCAAAGTGTAAAGACCAGCCACTCATAACAGTTCCTAGCTTCTTTCTTGGCTTGGTTCATGCTCTTCTAAGTAATACCTTGGGATTATTTATGATGACAGGCCTGACACTGCCTGGAATGTATGCATGCCCTGTGAAGCAAGCTGCTGCCTTAGGAAGAGACCAAGGGCGGTGGAATTTTACCAAAACACCTAATTTTCATTTCTTTCTCCTTTCTTCTGGCTCTTGGGTAAAATTGGTGATTGCTGGACCACATCAGTATTTTTAATGACCCCACATGCTCTAGAGGTGAATCACAGAAGTTTCCTCCCCTTGCCTCCTTATTACTTCATTTCAAACTCCATTTCTGTCTCCACTGTAATTGCAGGACTGGGTGAGACGCAGCTCGAGGAGGAATTAGCTGAACTGTGGTGGTTTGGCAGCAGAAGGGTAGAGAGGAAACAACACGGAGCAGGAGGGCTGTGTGAATTGTGTAGCGTGTGGCTTTCTGCCAAACAAAGGCTGCTTCCCCTACCATTTCCAGCTCTCCTGAGGCTTTTAAGGCATTGAGCATGAGATGGAGGTAGGTTCATACACAGTACTTACCCAGACATAATTATCAGGCTATGAAGGAAGAACTTTAAATGTACACATATAAACACACATCACCTCATACAGTAAGATCCCAAGGGAACTTCAAAACCACACACATATTTCGAACAATACAAAACAAAACAAAACAAAACAAAAGTGTATTAGCAAGAGGGGGAGGGAATGGGCAGAGATTTACATGGTGTGATAGTTAGGTGTCAGAAAAAGAAATGAGAAGTGAGAGAAAGCACGAAGTACGACTGTACCGGAAGTCACCTTCTAGCTTTTAAAACACGTTCTTCATGAACGACTCAGCTTGCACAAAAACATATCCCTCATTAGCATTTTGCAATGGAAAAAACATTTGTCCAGTGCAGAATACCAGAGAACACATGCAGGTTTGCGGTCTTTAACTTGGAGAAGCCAATTAATCAATTCGCAAAAAATCTGCTGGGAAACATGAATCGTCAGCTTCAGGACACAGCACCAGCAGAAACAACGGAGAACCAGAATGGGAACAGCCATCCATGGACGGAATGCACTTCACAACTTCACTGTCTAAATCCATGGTGCCATTGTTTTAATTGACATGCTAACAATGGAACCCACACTATCTCCTCCGGCAACCTGGTCCACTATTTATGAACTATAGTTCTTACAAGTTTTCAGGCTACAGGGCTGTATCCTGGGGATAGCATGCTCACTCTGTAACCACACTTTGCAAAACCACAGCCTGAAAGTCTGATCAATTGGCCCTTCACGTTTTCTTTCATTTTGTCCTTCATCATCCCCCTACCTGAAATGAGAGGTTGGACCTGAAGCTAGAGCTAGAATTTCATTGCCAACCTTAGTCAGTGTTCTTAGGAAGATTGTTCATAGGATGAAATAAGATTCAGCAAATCAAGGCAAAAGTCAGGATGTATTTGAGGTCATGATGTTGTTCTAGGCTGGAGGTCAGGAAAATTTACCCCTAAAGGAGATGATACTAAGTATATTAGACATTATGTAGCATGCACATGTTATGTGACTAATAAACCCTATTGTACAAATCAACTATAAACCAAGGGTCAATTAAAATTCCCTCCTTTCTCCTTTCTCCTTTCTTCCTCTTCCTCCCCTCTCATTTTCTTCCTCTCTTTTCCCTTTCCCTTTTTTTCCCCTTCTCTTCTTGTTTCCTTTCTTTCCTGTATTTTAAAACAGAAACTCACTACACAGTCAAAGTCAGCCTTGAACTTGTGAGCCTCCTGGCTCAGCCTCCCAAGTCTTGAGATGACAGACGTGTGCATCCTGCCTGGCTTGAGTAGATTTTTCTACATCTGTCAAATGGCCATAATCTTATCTGTTACCAGATCTTGCTAAGGACTGGATTCTATGACATGCATGAACTGCTTAACATAATATCTGTTTAGTCAGAAAAACATTCCTGACTAAAAAGCAAAACCAAGTGAGTTCTACCTCTGGGGAGTGAAGTGTCCCGGAGGGAGAATGGCACAAACTGACTCATTTTAGACAGTCAAAATGCTGATTCCCATTCAGTTTATGTCCGTCAGGAGGTTTATACCAGCCTGTATGCTCCAAGTTTGGATGCAGAACAATGACGATTTTTCTGAAAGACACCTTGAAAAATTTTAGTGGAGAGGAAATGAATGAAAGGACAACCGGGATCTGATCCTTGAGGAGAGCAGGGAAAGGGATGGAAGTTTCTAAGCAAGGCACTAGAATCTTCTGGTAGGTTGAAGGTCTCTACTCTAAAGAACCATAACTGGCTATGTAGTCTGTATGGATACGTAGTTGTCTGCAGTTGGGGGAGGGAGTGTTTATTGCAGTTATGATAGCCTAAGCATAGTCCTAGACTGTCTCTTTCACTACCCAGGGATTGCTGGCAACATATATCTCATACAAGTAGCAGCTATTTCCAGGCCAGATTTGGAGAGAAGACACTGGGTCCTATTTGGATTTCAGTCCTTTTTGTACAAGGGGAAATGCTTTTAAAGGTCTGTCACAAGTAAGAGACAGACTCTTATACCTTCATAGTAACGAATGAAGAACTTTTCTCTCTCTCTCTTGTGCTCACTCTCTTCTTACATTTTTCATCTCTTCCCTTTTAAGCTAAGCACAGAATGTTTTTTGCATGGTCTTTCACAGGGCAAAAAAAAAAAAAAAAAAGGCATGCAACTAACTAATACTAACACTAACTAGAGGTCCATGTGGCTCTTCAGCTCTCCCTTAGAGGAAGCTGAAGATGGGCGGGCCTTCAGAATTGGTGTAAAACAGGAGCCTTACAGTGACTGTTTTTATTAACATAGGCCACAGCAGATCAGCGTCTCTGACTTTTGGATTCGGTAACAGGAACATGATGCTATCTGCTATCGGGCAATGCTGATGAGTAGAGGCAGCACGAGCAACTCAGAGTGCTCGTTGCCTCTCCAACCCCCACTTCTGCCCTCCCTCTATTTAACCAGGACCAGCTCATCCTGGATCTTTTTTCTCTTGAAAAGTTGCATTTCAAGAGATGTGCAGCCCTAGGAATCAGTGATGGCCAGCTCCTTCCCTGTTCAGCTACTGCCGTAGGCAGTATCAATTCAGCTTTGCAGCTGCCATGTAATCGGACATGGCAGACCAGACGCACTTTATACATTAACACAGCCAACATATTATGAGGCAGATGTTAACTTTAAATTCATCTTCCAAGTGAGGAAACTGATGAGCAGAGAGGTTCAGTTGTTAATCCAAACAACAACAAAAGCAACAACAACAAAGAAAAATCCCACAGTTAGTAATTGGTAGAGTTAGGCTCAAATTCAAAAGTCTAGGCCCCAAGTCTGTGTTGCTAATCAGTATGCAATATTACTTCTCACATAACTGAAAGACTTTGAGTTAAAGAGATATTTTCTTCATTGTATTCTCCCAAATGGGAGGTATTCTATATTATTGGCTCTGCATGAGAAACATGGTATAGCTTTATCTGCTGTGTTATCATAACAATAAACATGGGTAAAATGTAGAGATATCAAAACAGGAAGAGAGAGCCTAGCTTAAGTTGAGATTTAGCTGTTGGGCCAACAAGCCCACAGGCTGTGTTTGTGTAGGTTTTGTGAGTGTATGTTGTGTGTGTGTGTGTGTGTGTGTGTGTGTGTGTGTGTGTATGTGTGTGTAAGAGAGAGGGGGTTGGAATTTTTGATATCTTAATATAATTTTATAAATGTAAAACCAAAGATAACTAGTATTTTTTGTCTTTGTAAGTGTCTAAAGGCTTTTTGTTTGTTGTTTAACTACTTTTGTCCTCAATGCCTATTCTTTCTTGCTTTGACCCTTTTTCTAGCTTAGACATCTACTAGCTTCATTGTTTCTCCTTTCTTCCCAGGGCCAAACTATTACCCAGGAAAGACATCCACATTTTTTTAAATGGGTTCAAACACAGGCTGGGTGAGCCCTCTAACCCAGGGAAATGTCAACAGATATCAAAACTCTATCCAAAAACATGAAGCAGGAACCGTGGAATTTTAGGTGTCAGCCAGTGGATACAGTGTGTTATTTTGGGTGGTGGGTCATCCAGGCCCTTGTGAAGTCATCTCTTGTGGGCGTTTGTCGGTTCTTTCAGCAAGCTAGGCCATCCTTGGCTTCTGCTTCCACGCTCTCTTCAAACAGTGTAGCTGCCCAGACATGCAGCTAAGAATCAGAGAGAGTGGGGGAAAGGGTGCTATAGGCAAGGTCATACATCTTTTGAGTTCTCGTTCTCTTCCATCTCCTCTTTTTCTTTCTGGTCTTCTCTCTCCTTAGTCTCTCTCTCTCTCTCTCTTCTTCCCTCCTCCTGTTTTCCTCTCCTTTCTTTCTCCCATCTCCCTCCCCCCTTTTTTTCCTATCTTTGGTAGCTGCTTTAATGAAATGATAGTCTCTGGCTTCTCTACAGAACTGCCCGGAGCACTTCAAGGTGCACTTTTCCCACCTCTCTGTTTTGATTCCTCTGAGTAGGCTCACACAGCTGGCCCCTTTTCTTTTTGAGTAAAACCACAATCTACTCAGCAAATCATTGCTTTTTGCTTTGTTGGCTGGAGGGGGATGGAGCAAGTAGGCAAAATGAGGATGTGCGATGGGGCACGGGAAGATAATGACAGACTTGATGATAATTAATATTTTCTGTCTCTGAATAGTGAAAGTCGTGTCCAAGTCCCCCAGCCAAGCTCAAGTTAAACTCTTGGTGTGTGGGTTTGAATGTGCTGTAGCCTGGCATGCTGGGGCTGGCTCAGAAGGAGTGATGCTCTATGTGTGGAATTTGTGGTTCTCTTTTATTGTTATTACAGAGTAAACCATGCATATCTAAAAAGGAAACTTTACATCAACCCACTCATAAGGTAAACTTGTGTACTGGGTCTTAGTGACCTAGCCCATAATTTAAATCAACAGAAAGTTTATATATTAATTATTAAAGGATTTGTGATTCTTTGGCCACACATTTTCATTTTTACAAAACGCTCATCATTTGTGCCTTGTTTGTGCCAGTTTTTTTTTTTCTTTTCTTTTTAATGCAATGAGGTGTCTCAAATCTGAGTGACTGGCAACAATTTCCAGACCCATTTGGATGGCTTTCAGCTTTGCCAGAGTTTAGGCTGGAAATGCTTCCCACATGGCTCACGGGTTCTAGCCAGTTATTTTCTTTTAAAAAGCCAATGCGCCAGTTCTTATCAGTACTAGTAAGCCCTTTCTACACTATGGTTTGTTTGGAATGTTTTATGCTGTTTCCGACAGCTCCCTTGCAAATGACAATGGTTGGGCTCCTGAAATCCAAGAGAGAAGGCTGTGGGTGAGGAATGCTCACAGTGCCCAAGCCTGCCACTCATTTTATGAAATTAGGAACACCAATGGTGGCTATAACTGTCACCTCAGGGTTTCATCTTATCTTTACTGTAACTCCAATTGGAAAATTATTCTCCTTATTAAAAGGAGAAAAAAGTCAGACATGGAGTGACTAAATTACTTGGTTAGGCCACACAGTAGGTGTGTAGAGCCAGGATTGAAACCTGAATCTTGAACAGATTCTATGAAGATGTCCATAAAACATTCAGCATGTCCCTTTTCTCTGTAGCTATTTTCATGCTATACAGAAAACAGCTACATTGGGGGCGGCATCTCCTGTGATGGCATTGTACCCAAACTAGGGGCAGGACAGTGGCACTGAACAAAGTCAGATGCCTCAAGGATGTGGATGCAATGCATTTCTACCCGAGCTTTGGGCTAATGTTTCTCCATTATTGTTAGGAAGAAAATTGCCTGCCTCTTCTCCGTGCCTCTGCAGACTTTCTTTTCCTTTCTCATGTCTCACTTTTTCTTAAACATCATTGCTTTCCTAAATTTCCCATTTCACCTTGTCAGGAGATAAAAGGATGTTATATGCAGTTTGGGAAATGTTGGTGGACTCTGGCTTGAGAATTATCTTGGAAGATCCGGACTTGTTACCAATGGGCCTGTGCTGTATAGAGTTGCCTTCTAGAGTCACGGGGCAGTCTGTCTGGATGTCAGAGGTGGAAAGGTTTTTTTGATAGCATCTGTCCTGATGTATTCCACGTACTCATGCACAGAAGAATGCTTCAAGTCGATGAAGCAGGATCAGACCGCACAAGACTCAACAGGCCTCTCACCGATATGCTATTTTGAGATTGTTAGGCAGGTGTGCACTATGACTACACAAGAGAGGGCTGCTTCCTGAAAATTTTGGAGCATGAAATCCGTCCTTCAGAGCCTTTTTTGAATAACGACTACAAGTATTATATAACAGAAAATACACATTATTCTTGTAACAATTCTTCTCCTTCTTCTTCTTCTTCTTCTTCTTCTTCTTCTTCTTCTTCTTCTTCTTCTTCTTCTT
>NW_026596064.1:5417164-5444681 GCF_907164565.1 Psammomys obesus
TTCTTCTTCTTCTTCTTCTTCTTCTTCTTCTTCTTCTTCTTCTTCTTTTTGGGAAAGGGTTTTTCTGTGTAAAAGCCCTGGCTGCTCTGTACTCACCTTGTAGACCAGAAATGACAGAGGTCCACCTGCCTCTGGCCCCTGAGATTAGAGGCATGTGCCACTACCACCTGGCATGTAACAATTCCTTAAGGCAGGCATGAACTCCATTTTACCCTCCAAATCAGAGACCAATTCATTTGTTCAAGGTCCTACATTTCTAATAGTGCATTGAGAGTCTGTTTGAAATTCTTAATCATGCCTTTCTGACTGTAATGACATGCTTTCCGTAGGCAATATGGCTGCTGGCATTCTTCATAAGTGCTTCTCCTACATTCCATGTGTGATCATTTCTCCTCTTAAAGTCCTACAGTCCCTGCCTCGTGCTGTGGGAGCTTAGCAGATACTGTCTTCCCTGAGTGTGGCTTCTGCCACTTCTCTTGAGTCCGTGCTACAGCTGCCTCCTTACACACGCTGCTGCAGGCATATTGGCTTTTGGTGTTTTCTATCAAGCAACGTAGCTAATGTTCGGATCATGGTGTCTGCTTTCTCCTCTGCTTGCAACCCTGTCTCGTAGGGTTAGGCTCTGTCTTTCTTTAGAATTCTGTTCAAATAGAATCTTACCAGAACTCTAACAACCCTTAGAAATACTCGTGTCTCCTCTTACAGGGATCATTTTGCTTTATGATGCTTTATTTGTTCATATATAATATTTATATTTTCTTTCTTTATTTTATTTCTATATTATTTACTTATTCATTTGTGTGTATGTGTGAATGTGTGTGTGCGTGTTCTACAGTGCACCTGTGTATCTCATAGGAGACCTTGTGGAAGTTGATTCTTGACTTCTACCATGTTGGTCCTGGGGATCAAAGTCAGTCCCATAGCCTTGGCGGCAGGACCTTTCATCCACTGAACAATCTTATATGACCTTTATTACATTTTATATATGTGTTTTCTTATTGTCCCCATGAATCGAAAGGTAACAACTAGGTCTTGATTTGGTTCCCACCTCTATTGCCAGTGTTTTGAACAGAGCCAGCCTATAAATGGGGACTCAGGAAATAGAGACGTGAAGCATGTGGGTGAATGTATCTAGGGCTTGGGAGAAGTAAGACCTGAGAAGCTACCTGAAAAGTGAGACACAGGGGAAGAGGCTGGAAAGAGATATCAGCTCAGATGTGAAAGGTAGCTGTGAGCAAGTAGAAGCAGAGGCATGCCATGATCTCTGTCCAGACAGAATAACACTCTAGCTGCAGAGAGGGAAGTTCCACCACTGGAGACTATGTGGCTGGGATGGAGAGAAGGCTGATGACTGCCTGGTTCCTGGCATTGTCTATTCTGTGTTGTTATCTTCTAAGAAAACAGGCCAGGCCAAGCCTCTTTAATGGGTATTGGAAAGGGTCTCTGCAAGAGTATGATGATGAGTCTCCTTTTCACATAGGCGGGATTGAATAGTTGAGCTCTGAGGATCGTCTGTAGGTGGAAAAACTAACAGAGGCTTAAACGTTTGTTTGTGAAGCAGTTCAGGGCTGACAGGTCACTGGGGACACCAGGGGCTCCGTTTTCCTTCATCTTTCTAGTCTTCTCCCTTTTGCGCAAAACCCAGGGCATTCATGCATATGCCCCCCAGTTGTAAGAAGGCCTTGTACCTCCATGGCCTCACTTTTGTGGGCCTCACTTTCCACAAAGGAAAGGAGAAGGAACAAGAAAACCAAAGGGTTTTCTTCGATGGAGGTTGTGCTCCTTTATCCCATGATGAAGGGACTTTGCCCTTGGGAAGTCCTCATGTCTCTTGTTGTTCAGAGAGTGTCCTTGGGCAGCCTCAGGCAGAGCAATCATACCTGGCTTTCTGTTGTTGTTGTTTCATATGAGGGTGGCAAAAACAACAACAACAACAAAAGGGAGGGTGTGAAAATGTTATCTGTTGTTTCGGCTGAAGATCTTGAGTTAATATGGTCCGTAAGAATCACAGCACATTCACGAGTGGTTGAAGATCCCATAAGAAATTGTGTGTCTTGAACACTCTGGACAGGTGTCCCACTCTTGAGCTACATACATCCTACAGTATAAGCTCACAAAGAAGAACTCAAATGTCTTCCTCTTCTAATATCTTGCCCCAAATATGAAATGTGCTTTGCCAAGAAAAAAAAATGATGGGAATGTGTGTGGAGGGTACCAATAACTAAAAACTGATCTCACGGTGGTAATATATGACTTTAGCACCAGAAAAGGTAGCATTGTAGTTCTTAAATAGTGTTTTAAATAGTATTGAAACAATGAGATGAGAAAAAGAGAAATAGAAAGAGACAGAGAGACACCAAGAGACACATAGACAGAAACAGAAACCAGACACAGGGAAAGGAGAAATCAGTGTGCACACGTGTGTGTGTGTGTGTGTGTGTGTGTGTGTGTGTGTGAAAGAGAGAGAGAGAGAGATTATATGTGTGTGTATGATTGTGTGTGTGATTGTATGTGTGTGAGATTGTGTGTGAGTGAGGATATGTCAGAATGTGTGTATGTGTGTAAAGCGTGTGTAAAAATGTGTCTGAGTGCCTATGGCAGTGCATGTGTATGTGTGAGCGTATGTGAGGTTGTGTGTGTGTGTGTGTAAGAATGTGTGTGAGTGCCTGTGGAAGTACATGTGTATGCATCAGTTTATGTGATGGTGTGAGTGTGTGTGAGTGTAGTGAGTATATGAAATAATGTGTTTGCGTACGTGAGTGAGAGAGGGGAGATGTGTGCCTGAGTGTGTTTACATCCAAACCTCAGCTAAATAAAAGTAGTTTTCACAGTGCTCGGATTTGGATCAATAGTGTGATTGCTTTGCATTTTCAAGTGGGTATATACATCCTTATACTGCATGTAAGAAGCAGATGCTGTATGTGATAAGCTGAGAGCAATGCCTATACGTTCTGCCGAGTTATTTCTGGAATGCGTAGGGAAACTTCTGCGAGGAGCAAAAGGTGCCTTGGAAGGTCAGCATACATGTCCAGGAAAGGGAGGCTCCTGCAGCCCATGGGACGAGCTGGTTAAGGCTGTGTGGTTGTCATGTACTACACAGGGGTGCTTTGCTTACTTTGGGGGTCAAACCCCATCAGTCTTATGATCTAGGATCCTGAGTAAGGGAAATGGATTTGCAAGTGCCGGGTGCGGCTTTGGATGGGGGTCTTTGATGGGGGACCTTTGGATGCCCTCTTTGTTTCAATGTTTCCTTCTGTCTTTTTTTTTTTTTTCTGTTCCCACCACATGTGAGCTGGTGGTGGGTGGGGGGCTCAGTGCTGGGGAGAACAAAATATGTTGAGTCATTAAGAGTAGTGGACTTGTTTATGCAGCAGAAGCAAAGTGCTCCCGGGGAATTACTCAGCAATTATTGGATCTATCCACAGGCCACTGATTTGTGCCCACTACTCTGAATTTTGAGAATAAAATGACTACAGATGGTTTTGAAAGAGATCTATTTCGTCTTGTTGTAGTTTGAAGGGGGCTGTATGTGAAAATGAGTACACTGACTTTTTCAGAAGCGCTTATGAAAAATTCTGCCTGTATCACTCTGTCATAAGCTCCATCTCACCAGCTGAGTCCGGGCACTGACAAATGCTGATACCTGGACCTTTAGCAAGTGTGGGGCCCACGTGGTGGGAGACACACTCCACCTGCATTTCTTCCCCTTGGCTGTCTCCACCTGTTTGCCCCACAGGCATCTCAAACTCAGTGAGTCGCCTTTCCTCCCCAGCTTCGGCTTCCCCAGCAATTCGCCCCTCTTCTGGAGACCTTTATTTATGACGATGGCTCATTATCTTCCCAATTATGCAGGTCTGAACAATCAGTCATCTTCTTCCCTTCAGTCTAATCAGGCTGTCAAATTCTGTCAAGCCTCTCTTTGCCCCACTTCTCAACTCTAGCTGTTCCCATTCCTACTGTGAATGGTGGGCTCCCAATAGATACCTTGAAGATGGCCGACTTCAGTGTTTGCCATGGCTTCCTGCTCTGTGCTTCTACTGATGGTTAAGAAATTTAAGCTGGGTATAAGGCACTGGTTCAAGGTGACCTTCAGCTCTTTACCAACTAGTACTGAGAACCTTGTTAGCGTTTTATTTTGCCTCTTTTCATCTGAGATGAAGATGGTGGTAGTTTGTCCTCAGTAGGATTATAAGGACGGAGCTTTTTTATTGATGCATGTATCTACACAGTGAGTAAATATTAAGCACCGTGAAATCTGGAGAACATCCTGCTCTAAGTCAGTCCTGGCCTCACATTCATTCAATTTAACAATCAGATTATCTTCTTAAAATGCCGCCCTGATCATCTCATTTCTGGGCTCAGAAGGTTTCATCGATGCCTCATTATCTACTTAGAGTCCACAAACTGGATTACAGAATCTCTCAGGTAACAGAATTGCCATAGCAGCTGTGAGAAACTGTAGACTAGGAACAGTGCATGTACCGAAGCCTGCGTTTTGATTGGCAAATAGTTAACATTCTGGAAAGATTTTTTTTTCTTTATGTGTGTGTTTAAATCCTCTACTTTGAGTACAATTGGATTTTAAAAAATTTTAATGACAGAATTAGAGATTGCAAGTTACTTTCATGTTTCTGTCAGTTAACATAGATCCTGGAGTGGTGGGAATATTCTAGTGTCGAAGTGTGAGAAGCATTAATGGGTAACTTTATAGCTTGATATACAGGATTGTTGCAATATGGATCCAACCTACTTTTCTAGTTTTTCCATTCCTGGATTCCAGTTATATAATTTATAACCTTATTAAATCAGACATGCTGATGTTCCCATATGTGTATCATCTTTCCTTTGTCAGAGTGGAATTATAGCCCCTCCCTTTTTACCTCTGCTGAAGCACTTAATCATGTCCCCATTACATATTCATCCATGCCATGAAGTCCAAGTGTTGATGATGAATTGAGAGAGGCTGATGAAGAAAGTTAAGGAAGATAACTTGAAGATGTCCTCCACTGAGGACCTTAATGTAGAAAATGCTTTCTTAAGCTTTGTTAGGAATAAATAGGTAAGATGGACATATTTGCTATTCATAAAAACAACAATTAAATGAACATTTATTAATAGACCAGTTGCTTCTTACAGAAGAAACACCTCTCTCCCCATAATTCCAGGGTGGGTACAGTCATGTTTATGGTGAGTGGATGTAAGTGCAAAGGAGGCATGGAAGATAGTCTGGGACTTGGAAAACCCTCTTCTAAAATGGTGTGGGTGAGTGCTGGTGTTGGGGTACTTAACAGTGCTCTATACTGGTAGGTAATCTTTCTGAGACCTTGAGAATAAGTATGAGGGATGAGCTGGAGAAGTCCAGGTGGGCAATTACTAACCCGATATCTAACTTCTACACATTGGCATCACACTTCTACCATCCAAAAAAAAGCAGAAGTAATAATTGTAATAGGAGAACCAAGTGAGGTAACCTAATTACTTCTGTAAATGCCTTATAAATGATAATGGTTTCCTTATCTATGAGATGGAGAGAATAATGTGTCTTCTATTGGGTTGTTACATGAGAATTCAGTGGGAAATCCACACAGAGTATTCACTAGGTGTCAGGAACATGATCTCCAAGAGGTATTACTATCTTTATTTCATAATCACCACTACTGAGCACACTCTACATCAATAAAAAGATAGGACAAAATTATAGTAGCAGTAGTAGCATTTTGGTTTTGTTTTGAGACTAGTTTGTGATTTGGGAACAACATCTTTGCAACTTCTTAGAAAGTTCTTTTTCTGAGTGCCTTGCCTTATAACTCTCTTTTGTTTATGCAATGCTTTGTTTATTTCAAAAGACTTTTACAAGTATTTACTTCATTAACTCCTGAAAACAACCTTGAATATTAATCAGGCATGAGTCGTGCCTGCCAGTGGAACAGACACTTGGAAGATGAAGACACTGCATTTTGGTCATAATTGAAGAATGCACCTGGTGATTGTAGAAGACTCCTGTTGGAGCTGCTGAAGAGGCCCTGAAGAGCTCTGGCTGTCTCTTGGCTCCGCTCTTCAGCTGACTGTTACAAAGATAGGCATAGGGTCACAGACACTTTCTATTTCTGCATTACAAGCAGCATTCAAGCAGGGGTGAGACTTGAAAACTGCTTCCCGAATTCACTTTGTAGAGATGCGACAGCGTCTTCCATGTTCTGCCTCGATGATTCTGGGTGTGAAGGAAAAGATGCGATCTCTTTAAAACTTTCTTTTTATTCTTTTCATCAGCGAAGGAACTCAGACAGGCAGTAAAAACTTATGCGATTGCAGGATTTGCACAAATTGTCATAGCGATTATCTCTGCAGGGTGGGATTAGATGTAATTTTCCTTTTAGGTTTTTTTTTTTTTTTTTCATTTATACGTACTTGAGTTTAATACCTATTCTCTCCACCCCATTACCCATTAAGTTTCATGTGAAAATACTGGGCTAACACGCATACCACAATACACATTTGAGTTTGTATCTGTGCTTCAGCTTACTACTTAGGCCATTTTGGGAACATCCTCTTGCCTCCTTGATTTGTTCTCTATGAGGTAAAAATGATAACAAGAGAAGCTGGGGAGGTGGCTCAGTGGTCAGAGCACTCATTGCTCTCACAGAGGACCTGGGCTCAGGTTCTAGCACCCCCATGGTGGCTCATAAATCCAGTTCCAGGGGACCTGTCACCTTCTTCTGGACTCCATGGGCACCAGACACATGCATGGTTACATATATGCATGTGGGCAAAGCACTCATACACAAGCACAGAAATAAATCTCTCAAAAGGAAATAACAGCAAGAATTCACAGCCCTTTGGTTTGTGAGGGCATTATACAGTAGCAATGCACTGTAAGGATTGTGGCCTGTAACAGATCTTAGAAGCAATGTCAGCACTCTAGAAAGTGGGAACTAGAGAAGTTTAAGTATTGCCTCTAGATTCTATGTGGAATCAACCATACAAACTTGCAAATGCATCTTAGCAAAGCCTTTGAGGTGGCATATTATCCCCAGTTCTCAGTTCTTTGCCAGTTGTCCTTTGATGACCGGTGTTTACATGCTTCGAAATGAAATGCTGCATGGCAACGAACAGAGACACTTGTTTAGATTATCCTAGGAGGGAGGCTGCAAAGCACTGTTTTGCCTGGGGGTGATCCAGGAAATCGAGGGACAAAGAAGAGGGTCTTTGCTTTGTACCGAGGCTGTATTCCAGGATAGGCTGGGATGCAAGTATTTCTGGTTCCCCCATCTGCTCATCTTGGCCTTGTTCAGACCACTCCACTGGTAGGAACGGAAGCCTCTGTTTCAGAGCTGGTCTCAATCTAGGGCCTCTGTAATTGGCTTATGTCCTTCATTAGGAATTCCTTTTCTTTAGAGCTGAAGATGAGATGCCCGATCTTGGGGAGAGATTGTGTACCACCCATTTATGCGTTTTATTGTTCCCCAGGTTATAAGTGAGGGAATGGGCAGGCTGCTCTAGCAGTGTTGCTGATGTTCACTGTCAAATCCAGGAAGTCCTAGGCAGGGTCTGTTAAGAAAGGAAGGCCCTCGGCTCCTATCTCCACCCCCACAAACTGGAGGCAACATGCCCTGAGGGGCAAGCACTGTCTTCCTTTCTGTTGAACTTCAAATTGAAGGCTTTCTGAATTGGACCTTGGATAAATTAACCACTCTCTCACCCTGGAGGGGTTTGGCAGAGACAGGTGGGAAAGGAAAGGCAAGACAGGAAGCTCATGTGTCAAGTGTGGCTCCCCTTTCCTCACTGAGATACCCAGCAGGGTCTGCTCTAGTTAGGGCCCTGCTGTCTTCTTTCTTGCTGTCTGAGAGTGAATGCCCCAGGGTCAGAGAGAGGAGTCCATGATGTAGCTTTTCAAGGATAGTCCCAGCTGATGATTAAGCTCCTATTGTCTTGATTCTGAAGTCTGTCCTTTGTGTTACCGCCGTATTCCCAATGCAGGTCCTCACAGTCGACACAGAGGTTGCTCTCTGATCTTCCTTAGTTTACACTCTTTAAAATCTACCCTGCCTGTCAAGTTCTGCCACTTGATCTTCATAATTCAAATTCATGATCAAGTTCATCTCTCTATCCTCAGTAAAAGTCTTCCCTTTTCCTTTCTTGTTTGTAAAATAATGTTACAGGACCAGACATCTTGCTTAGATCCATCTTTAACACCCTAGGTTAAAGATCAACCTTTTGGTTGATTTATTCTGTCAGTTTAAGCCATGCTAGAACATTCAATAGCTTTTGTATAAAGCTTTACAATTTCTTCTGATTATACTGTACAGGATTTGAAGAAGAAAGAGATAGGATGCAGGGAACTGGAGAATATCTCTATCAGTTTTCTTTTCTCACCAGATGGATGTCCTTGGAGTATTGGCATAAATTTTAAGATGAAGTTTATGTTCTGAGAATGATAGTGAAGATAGTTTGGCATTGGAAGAAAATGACCAAAAAATTGATCTGGAATAATAACTTGACATCATTGAAATGTTTTGCACTCTACAAGACTCTTATAGGAAGTTTGGCTTGGAAATATAGCTACAGGCACCACACCCTACTGCTAGCACCCAACTCCTTATCCCTCTAGACAGATGATAAATTATATTTCCTGAGGGCAAAATATAAGACTTGAGGTCGAGCAGACCAAAGCCAATAAATACTTCAGCAACTTAAAGTAGACCCTGTGAACTTTAATCTCTTTGTTAAATACAGAAAATAATGTTTGATTCATAAATTGCTTTGAGATGTGTAGACGGTGATCATAAAGCACCAAGCTGATAAATAGGCACCATGTGTCTTTACCATTCTAGGCCATTACTCACTGCGGAACTTCTGCTGTCTGTAAATACAATGCACCCGTGCAGAACATGAATGCTTGCTTTCTCTGCCACTCCACTTTGTATACTACTCCAATTGCTTGAGGCTGGGGTGGGGTTGGAAGGTGCTGGTTATTAAATATTTCAAGCTTAAAAAGAAAACTCATTTTTTTTCCATTTAGGAAACCTCAGTAATAGGCCTCATATATTGTTTTATAATCTGTCCTATCAGTGGTAGGTAGCGTTCTCATAATCTTTGACACTTCTTATCCTTTAACATTCAAATTAATGGCGAGTTCTTTCGGGATTGTCTGGTTAAGTCTGCTGTATGACCTTTCATGTGCAGCATTCATTAGTTTCTTCTCTTGCAGCTCATTTCCTTCTGTCTTTCTAAAGATGGTCTTTCCTAATAGATGCTGATCAACCTGAACATAGAAGAATTCACCTAGGGTGAACGCTGTCTAGACTAGTATTTTGTGCATAGTCCCATTCAGTACATTTTGTTGAATAAGACAGTTGGTGAGCTACCGGTCAGCAATTTTTGTCTTTTCTATGGCTTTGTCTTTGTACCTGTGAGAGCCTGTTTTATTATTGAATTCAGCACTTACTTGACCTGAACTCTGTTGTGCTCCTCAGTTAAAAACAAACAAACAAACAAACAAAAAAGACAAAAAAAAAAAAACGGTCTTGGCGTCTTTGAGCAATACACTTTTGTGAAAGGCTTGCTTTGATATTCTAAACTCATTATTAGTCTCTGCTTTCTGTAAAAAAATACATGAGACGTGGTGTGAGAAGGCTTCATTTGTATTCACAGTATGTTCTGGTGACTTGAAATGTAAATGATCAAGCCCTCTCAAGGGTACCCGTCTGCTTTTGGCATGATGTAGGATTAATTAACAAACATGCTCAAGTACTGCCTTTTTGGCTCTTACACTTAGATGACACTTACAATGCACATAGATTAATTTGCCAGACATTGAATTGTTCTGCCACTTCCCGGTGACATGAAAAGATGGCTTATTTGTTTTTATTTTTTTAGTGATAGCATTAGGTGGTCTTTGGACATGTAAGATATTTCTAAAGCTTTGACCACAGCATGTACTTGTGAACCCGATGGAGATCCCACCCCTCAGTTTCAGGACATTTCTAAAATGCTGCTGCCGTTCACAATGGTAACCGAGTGCCTGTCTTCCCAAGACGTTACACATACGGTGTTTTTGCTTTTGCCTTGAGCAGTTAGCCTAAATAAGTCATCAGGATGGTTTGTTTGTTCTGCCTTATAGTTTCTGATCAAAAGCTTCTTTATGAAAGATCAGCTGCCAAATGTGGAATTAAATGATGAGGTACATTTTCCATGCCTAATGCCTCCCAAAGTCAATTAGAAAACTCAACTTTTCGCAATGTTCTTAGCAGCAGCAGGTGTGACAGAGACCCAAAAAATCCCCACCCCTCCAACCCCCCCGTTGCTGTAACACTTACTTTTTGCTGTAAGAAATCCCATCTGGAAGTAGGAAAAACAGAAGTTAGATACTGTTATTTGAGGGTGAACTCCAGGTGAGCCTCAGTGTGGTAAGTCACCAACACAATGACTGTTGATGTTGGCTAAGGGGTAGGTTTTCTGCCTACAGAAGAAGGGGGAGGTTGCCATGGCATGGTCCCAGTGATGGGCTCACTGTCAGAGTACTGTTTTCCTTTCTTAATCAGGTATCTTAATAAGGACATTGGAGAACGGAAACACACACAGACAAGAAGAGCCTGGCTGGCCAGGGAATTTTTCCTTCTTGAATGAGGAGGAGTTGAAATGATGAGGTGTTTGTTTTGACTGGTGGTTTCTAAAATAAGTAAGTTACACACACAGAGAGACACACACAGAGGCACATACACTCCCACACATGTTAACACACATCCATACATACACAGGCATAAACTCCCATGCATATAGACACACTCATACACATATATGTGCAAGTACATTTACACACACATACACATACACACCTGAATGTAGAGGGGAATCTATCACAAACATTTATTTCAGTTTAGCTTTTAAGTGATTTTCAAACACAGAACTAGTTTGTTTTCTTAATGACAAATTAATTAGAGAAGAGATTAAGTTCGGTACTTTATATGGTAGGATGCTTATCTACATTGTGAGTTCTAGACTGACTTTAACCACAACTCATTGCTCCAGCCTTCTTCTACATAGATTTCTGTCCTGAAGTCAGGTAGAACCCATAATGACTTTCACTGTTCAATGAAAACACATGTTCTAGGCCCGCATTTCACATAACACTGCTTTTCTCTTACTTGACTTGTCTTTGAGTACAAGGATATTGTCCAATCCTAATCCTAAATTGCTCCATCCAGCTATTTGTTTTTAGGTTCAGTAGTAACAGGATGCCTAGAAACTTAAATGTACAGATCCAGGAACTTCAGGCCCTGGAACTGGAAAAAGTACTCAAGAGGACCCAGCTCTGTTTCCACTCTGTTGTTCTGAACCTGGGAAGAAATGCAAAGCTCAGTGGTCAAGACAAATATTAAAGGCTCAAACTCAGATGCCCAAGGCAATACCATCGTAGCACAGTGATACATCAAAAGCCTCAGCAAACTTTGTCTCCTTTTCCCCAAAGTAAATATATGCTATGGAATTTGAGTGAATCATTTCCATTTCAGGAAATGTCTAGAATTTCTTGAATTTTTTTGTACATAGCTTAGTATTTTATTTATTTTTTATTCATTTTCTTCCTCCTCTTTATACGCTATACATTTCTGAATTGGTAGGTTTCAGGGGGGGGGCGGGAAACTAGCACAAGAACACGGAGTTCTCATTTACTTCATGTTTAATTTTCAGTTCTGCTAGAGCTAGCTTGAAAGTTAGCCAGCACTCTACATACAGGTCAGCTAAACAGATAGATGTGAAAGTGGAGTGTAAGTCTAGAGTGGCTTCTCAAAGGTTGTATAGAAATGTATATTGTAGTAATGTCTAATGTACTAATGTCATCTGTATCCTCTAAGCCATAGCTTTTCTTTCATTCTACCTGAGTACCTCATGAAAAGCTGGGAGGCGCGGGGTGGGGGTGAGTGGGTGGGTGCGTTGCTTGCTGACTGAATCTCATCTGTGTTTGGTGGAATGCAACTGTTTTGGAGGGGAGAGAACAGGCTGTTAATCACAGCTTTACAAGACAGCTAGCATGACTCTTGTTGACCGTAACCGAAGGGAAAATGTTGAGTGTAGACTATACTCGTGTTATATGTTAGAGGTGATGGGATAGAGTCATAGCTCGGAGCTTCAGAGTACTTGCGGTTCTTGTAGAATTCCTGGATTTGGTTTTCAATACTCACATTGTAGCTCACAACCACCCAGAACTCCAGCTCTTGAACTTTAGGCCAGGAAGGTCATTTCTGGATCTCAGGGGCAACTGGATGGCCCTGGGCTTAATCTGGATTAATCTGAGTTGGTGGTTAGTCTTTGCTTTATGATAATGCTTATCTCTTAATCACACAAGTTACTATTTCCACACTAAAACAATATAGACCCTATGGAGTAAGAATAAATGAAGAGAAATAATGCCCTAGTTGAATCAAAAGTTTTAACTTTACTTAAAAAATTAGTACTTTTTAAAAAGTACTAATTAGTACTTTTTTAAAAGCAGATGTTAGGTTGGGTTCAGGAGAAGAATGGCTATCAATAAGACTGGGCACCAGCCTACTGATTTCATCTTCTTGTGGGGTGGTGAACACTTTGTTGGGATGGGTGGTCCATTATTCATTGTCTTGTTTGGCTATGGAGACCATGGAATTATTAGCAGCTGTGGAATCTAATTCTTGTGTCAGTTCCAACACTTGCTGCTGGGAAGCTATGGGCCTCAGTTTCATTCTGTGTAGACTAGAGACTGGAAACCTTGCGGGCTTCCACTTAGATGTAAAGATGGTGTTACCCTCTTGCCTGACAGTCCTTGCCTTAGGATGATGCTTATTTCTTTTTTTTAAATTTTTTATTAATTACACTTTATTCATTTTGTATCCCCCCATAAGCCCCTCCTTCCTCCCCTCCCGATCCCACCCTCCCTCCCCTTTCTGCACGCATGCCACTCCCCAAGTCCACTGATAGGGGAGGTTCTCTTCTTCTTTCTGATCTTAGTCTATCAGTTCTCATCAAAAGTGGCTGCATTGTCCTCTACTGTGGCCTGATAAGGCTGCTCCCCCCTCAGGGGGAAGTGATCAAAGAGCAGGCCAATCAGATTATGTCAGAGGCAGTCCCTCTTCCCATTACTATGTAACCCACTTGGACACTGAACTGCCATGGGCTACACCTGTGCAGGGGTTCCAGGTCATCTCCACGAATAGTCCTTGGTTGGAGTATGAGTCTCTGGGAAGTTCCCTGTGTTCAAATTATCTTGTTCTGTTGCTCTGCTTGTGGAGTTCCCGTCCCCTCCAGCTCTTACTATTTCCCACTTCTTACATAGAATTCCATTCACTCTGCCCATCAGTTGGCCATCAGGCTCAGCATCTGCTTTGACAGTCTATACTGCAGAAGCTTTCAGAGGCCCTCTGTGGCAGGTTTCAAGGTTGTTTCCTGTTTTCTTCTGGCTTTCAGAGGCCCTCTGTAGCAGGTTCCTAGGTTGTTTCCTATTTTCTTTTTCTTCTGATGTCCATCCTCTTTGCCTTTCAGAATGGTGATTGAACATTTTAGTTAGGGTCCTCTCTTTTGCTTAGTTTGTTTAGATGTACAGATTTTAGTGGGTTTATTCTATATTTTATGTTTATATGAATGAGTATAATGCTCAACCTCATTAGCCATTAGGGAAATGCAAATCAAAACAACCCTGAGATTTCACCTTACACCCATCAGAATGGCCAAGATGAAAAACTCAAATGACAACACATGCTGGAGAGGTTGTGGAGAAAGGGGAACCCTTCTCCACTGCTGGTGGGAATGTAAACTGGTACAACCACTCTGGAAATCAATCTGGCGCTTTCTCAGACAACTAGGAATAGCGCTTCCTCAAGATCCAGCCATACCACTCCTAGGCATATACCCAAAAGAGGCACAAGTACACAAAAAGGACATTTGCTCAACCATGTTTGTAGCAGCTTTATTTGTAATAGCCAGAAGCTGGAAACAACCCAGATGCCCCTCAACTGAAGAATGGATGCAGAAACAGTGGTACATCTATACAATGGAGTATTACTTTGCAATGAAAAATAAGGAAATCATGAAATTTGCAGGTAAATGGTGGGACCTGGAAAGGATCATCCTGAGTGAGTTGTTCCAGATGCTTATTTCTTAAACCTGCAGGTTATTATCTCCACGCTAAAACAACAGAGACTCTTTGGAGTAAGACTTTCCAAATGAAGAAAAACCATGCCCTAGTTATACCAAGACTGCCAACTTTCTAGTAATTTTAAAAACGATTTTCTGTGCCTCAGGTTCAGTGCCAGGGCAGTGGCCTAACAAGTAGCTGCGATGGCCAGGCAAGCTTGCTTTCCAGTTAGCAAGTAGAAGGACTATCCCTGACCACACTGGCTACAGGTCCCCGAAAGTGGCTTTGCTTTCTATCACCTCAGATATAGTCCATCTCCAGACCTGTGCTCTAAATATTGCTGGGCATGGATTACCTCTCCTGCAAGGGTCCCATTGTTTGTTACCACTTGCAATAGTGGGCAGACTCAGTTCAGAGATGTGGACTGAAAGATGAAGTGAATGACACTTTACCCTCAGAAACATCAGGCCTTAATTACAGTAGCTCTGTGTCTTAAGTGTTTCATATAGTCCATCTTTGAGGTATTAGCAGTTTTACAAGCATGTAAAGACGTTTTGTGTTCTCCACAGCACAGTCTACCTAGAAAATATAGAATACCTGTTCTTCAGCAAATGAAGCTCAAAACTTTGTATTTTAATTTGTACAGTATGCCTTAGAGAAAAGTTATCACTGTCTTTATTTTTTCAAAAAAAAAAAAAAAAGCTTTCTACTTAGCTTGTTATGTGTCTTTTAATTGGTTAGTTTTCTGTTTCTTGCTCTTTCAATCACCACTGCTACCACTCACACTTTGATGCTATGCGCTGTCTGCTTCCCCTTTACTCTTCTTGATGACCTGAAACAGGAATCTGAGAGATGGCAAAACTCAGCCCCACTCATGGCTAAGGACCAAGGAGGACATCTGGCTTGGCCGTGTTTCCCACTCACCTCTGGAAACACAATGCCTCTTCGTTCTACAGTTTTGTGTTTGGCAGCCAGAGACAAGTTTCCTCAGTTAATTAAACCACTCCCCACTGAGGCTGCCATGTTAGGATTAGGCTCCATTAGTCTTGCTCAACCCCCCCCTAAGTTCCCATCACAACGTCTACAGACTTCTTGAGTTCTTCTGGCCTGCCTCCTTCGAACAGTTTGTTCAAAAGTATCCCAATTGGAAATAAATAGTATTCCATAAAGACATAAATCATAGCTCATGTTACATTTTTTTTTCTTATACAGCTTTGATGGGTTCCTTTATCTTCAATGAACTTCATGTTATATTTTTAAAATCACTGTCTGTTTCTTTCTTTTTTTTTTTTTTTTGTCTTCCTGTTTGTCAACCACCAGACAAGAATTCACCTATTTTATAAAGCCTACTATGAGTTTATTGGAAGCTATGAGGCTTTCAGATTATTTTCCTAGGATTTGGTATAAAGTTATGATCAGTATAAAAGGTAATGAATGACTTTCATTCTTTCACACATTGCATTGTAAAAGTTTGCTCTCTTCTCTAAATTCCCATTTCTCTATAATTCAGAGAAATCTCTCTTGTTATTATGAAGATAGGTTAGCAGATGTGAATTTCTACTTTAAGTAATGCTAAATATTATGGGAACAGCTCTTTAAACCACTTGAAGACATTACAGAATACCAGGCTTGTTGGTCAGGAAACAACAAAGTCAGTGTCTGCCAGACTATGACTCTAAGTGTATGACTCTAAAATTTCATGTCAGTTTCATCAGTAGAAAGATAAGTGTGTGTATGTGTGTGCATGTGTGTGTGTGTGTGTGTGTGTGTGTGTGTGTGTGTGTGTCTGCCTGTATCTGTGTGGTGTGTGCCTGTGTATATATTTGTGGATGGGTGCCATGTGTGTGCTCAAGCTTGTGAAAGCCAGAGACTGATATTAGCTATCTTCCTTTATCACATTTCACTTTAATTTTTGAGAGTCTTCCAATGAACCTGGAGCTTACTGATTGGGGAAGACTAGACAGCCAACAAGCTCCAGGGATTCTCCTGTCTCCGTCATCATGGCTCTAGGATTACAGATTCATGTGACCATACTCAGCTTTTTTGGTGGGGACTGGGGAATCCAAAGTCAGGTTTTCATGCTTTCAGCATGAAGCACTTTGCCATCTGAATTACCTCTAATCCCAGTCATCATTTTTAATGCCAGCACTACTGGTACAGACTCTAAATAGCCCATTTAAATGCTCAGGTCTAAAAGAATTACAAGTTTTCTCTCTTAGCATCAGTCGCATAGGAAAAAGCTCTCTACTTACATGGCACCAGTGAAACTCACCTTTTTCCTGTGAGACTGATGCATTTCAATTAGAGAAAATGGCCTGAAAAGAGGGATATTTTATTTCATCATTTGCCTGTGATCCAGTTAGTAGCAATTCCATGTTAATAGTCTAGAAACATCAAGCTAGAAGAGAAACACCAGTCAGCAGCATGTTGGTAACAGCAAGAAATGGCAGTTGGATGGCATTACGAGAGGTAGCTGATGCTTAAACAATAAACTTAGCATCCCGTAGCTTCTGGAGGAATCACCTCCCTCTCAGCGGTTGGCAGTGGCTTTCATGGAAGGAAGTGCTGGAAAACATACAGATCCTGTGAGGGCCTTGAGTCTAATCAGGGGAGCCTTACAGAGTCCAGTCTATGTTTCAGGGGCATTAAGGGGTCAAGGATAATATGACATAAATGATGGACAGCAAATCCCTTCTTGGCCAAAACATGTGGGGATCGGGACAACCTTTATTAAGTTATTGAAGAATTTGTTATTTTTAGCATCATCTAAGAAAATAATTGGGAGATTTTAGAATAACTTTCTTCTAAGTAATCTACTCACAGAAGTTCTGAAGAAGGGGAAAAATGCAGTACTTACATGTCACTTAAGCAATACCCAAAAGTAGGCAGAAGTGGTGGGTCAGAAGTGTTCTTGATTAGAATTCCTCTGGAGATGATCTAATCTAGAGTTACCATTATCTTAGAAGGAGACCTAGGCCCCCTACAAAGATGTAGCAGATTGGCAGCTATAGCCTCATGTGGGTCCTCTAGCAAGAGAAGTAGGGACTACAGCAGGCACACACTCACTTGCCACCTTTTAGGTCACTTTCCTCTGGAGGGACTGCCTTGTCAGGCCACAGGTGAAGAGGACATGCTCAGTCCTGATGCAACTTGATGAGCTGGGGTGGATGGGAAAGGAAGTCCCTCTTTCTGAGGAAAAGGAGAGGGAGAGGGAAGGATAGGACTGGGAGGGGAAAAGGTATGGAGCTATAATAAGGATGCAAAGTGAGTAAAACATAAAATATAAAAAATACACCCTCCCCCCCCAAAAAAAAAGAAATAGTGATTCAGAAATGTACCCAGGGCCAAGCTATAAAGACAGCTACTGTTAGATTGAATTGCAATTTAATCGATTGCCAGCCTAGAGAGCTTATTATCTTAAAATGTAGTATTCTGTTAACAAGGTAATTTGACACTCTCATTGATATGCACATTTTAACACCATGAGTTATAAAAACATGGGGTAGGCCCTTGATGTGGACCTTAGACTTCTCCTCCTCAGCCATGGGCTTGACTAGTCAAACTCAGTTCTAAGTTCTAATAGGTAACCTTCATAAGGACAAACAGCCTGGGAGAGCCACAGCCCCTTTGTCACCTTTTTTGTAACTAGTCACTACACTTTCTTTGATTTGTGCTTTTCATTTAATACCTTGAGGTCTGTATGCCTTCAGGTCAGAACTTGGGCAACTGCCTGAGGCCTTTTTACAGTCAGTCATGAAGGACCCATTTTCGTTTGATTTTTTTGTTTGGCGACTGAGATACAAAATTTGGACTTTCAGCACAAATCCTGCTTTAGAAGGGAAAAAGAAAACAGAATCCCAAACTGAAGAGGTAATTTACCATCATTTGCCTGGTTTTATGGATGGACACCTGGAGAGAAGTTAAGGGTTCAAGTCATCCAGTCAGATCCAGGGTTCCCTGAGGGGTCTTTTCTGTGGAACCACAACGCCTGCGAGACTGCTTATGACAGATGGCTGTGGTCTTTCTGCCTTCATCACTTTCTCTCCCTCCAGTAACATAATCTACAGACTTTCCTGGTTACCCTTGCCAGTAAATGGTTAATCTCACAGAGCCCAAGGCCCTGGAAACTTCTGGGAGAGAGCCAGGTGAGCAAAGAGAGTAGATAAAGGCAGCACCTGCCTATGGGCTTGGAACAGCCTAGGGACACTGAGAGAATGTAAACACATTCTGCAAATCTTGTTGTCTGACTCCGTGCCAGCGTCTTTTGGGTTCTTGTAATGGAAAATATTTCATCTGAGGTCATTCAATGAGCAGCGGAGACTTGAATACCCACCACGATGCCAATTCGGCCCCTGCTTTTGTCCAGATTAAATAAGCAAGGGACTAACGTTTCATGGGCCTAGAAGATCTGCCTTTCAGCAGTGAAATCTGTAAGGTAGGAAAAAGGAGACAGGAAGAAAATAAGCTGTGCTGTTCTGAACTGCTCTCTCCTGCCCCCACCCCTCCTGTGGCCTCCTTGTGTTTGCTCACCAGTACTTACAAGCACACGCCCTGCGTTTAGAGTAAGAGTTAATATCTGTGCTTCCTCATAAATCTCCATTCAGTGCCTCAAGCTATGTTTTTAATTCTGTGGCGCAGCTTTTGAGATCTGAGATGAGTGGAAAGGAGGGGCAGCTGACGAGGTAATAATGGGAGCTGCCATTTCTCTGGGGAGCAGCCTTCAGCTCACGCCTTAGCAGATAATCTTGGGAGGCCAAGAGGTTGAAGAGCAGGACTTGGGAAGTCGGCGTTTTGTCCTATGCAAAGCAATTCATGGATTCTCCCCCAAGAAAGAAAAACTCATGGAATGAACAGATTTAAACCAGAGAAGGCACTGATCGTGCCTGTTTCCTAGTTCACAAAGAGGAAGAAGAGGCCTCCCTGAAAAGACTAGCTCCTGTCTTATAAAGCTTGTGATTAAAGAGATGTTTCTCGCCATTCAGCTTGGAGTTACTTTTTGTGCTTAAAGCGTACTTCTCAATGCCCAGGGTCCTCTGGGCTCATCTGAGTAATTCCTTCCTTATAGACTTACTTCTTCAGAAGGTAAACCCAGTTTGCTGCGGAGGCTGAAATTTGTAATTGTCTAGGCTCTCTCTCCTACCAATGACTGTATTTTAGAATTCTGAGTCACTGAGTAAAACAGATAATTAACATGGGTATAAAAAGAACTGAAGCCTTTGAAAATTCCAGTTCTTAACATGCATGTGTATTTGTGTGAGAGACAGAGAGAGAGAGAGAGAGAGAGAGAGAGAGAGAGAGAGAGAGAGATGGAAGCCATCCTGGAAATTTCCTTCTAACTTAAGATGTCTACTATCCTAAAATCTATTATCACAAACTTTCCACCAAGCTCTCTCCTGGAGAGACCTACTCTCATTTGAAGCTTTTGCTATATTTTGGCCAGTTTCTGTGAGACTTTAATGCTTACCTAGAAAAAGACCACATCTGCTTTCTTACTTCCAGAACTATGGAAATCTAGAGGATAGAAAGCAGAAAGAAAAGAAGTTTCAACAAGAATCTTTCACTTCTTCCAGGCATACACACACACACACACACACACACACACATATATATATATGTATATATTCTGATTCATAACAATGTGCAAAATGGAAATCATCTTATAGTTGGGGTCACCACAACATGAAGAACTGTTTTAAAGCATTGCAGCTTAGGAAGGCTGAGAATCACCACATTACACCATGACTTAGAAAGCAGCCAGAGCACATGGGAAGTATTCTGGAGGCACAGTCAGGTGGACAAAATGGGTCAGTGGCTTTGACAAACACAAAACACCTCGAGACTGCCTGTGTGATGAAGATTTCTTCCTCCTATTTGTTCTCTTCACTAGCAGTTCTTGACTCGATAACCTAATTAAGTCTGTTCCTTGTTTCCTATAATTAGTGTGTGCTTCTCAAGTTTTCTCAAACACACTGATGTCTAGATTAAATAAAATATAAAACATGTGTCAAGCTTTGAATATATGACAATTGGATAATGCCATGAAACATACAAAACATTTTTCATCTATCCTTTAAGAAAGGATTTATTTTATTATTTCTGTATGTGTATATCTGTATGCATGTATGTTTGTGAATGGGTGGTAAACAGGGTGCTGGGGGAGAGCATCTGAGCCCTAAGGGCTGTGGCTCCGGCTGGTTATAAACTAACTAGTATTTATGACATGCCCATGGCTTCTATGTTACTCCTAGTTACTGACTAAACTAAATGTCACAAACCCTAAAAGACTAAAAGACATGGTGGTCACAGAAGTTTTATCGAATGTACAACATATTCAGAAGGTTCAGAAAGAGAAACAAATCAGATTCTAATTTACAATGAGATTCAGAAAGGAAAATTGATTTGTCCATGACACACTAATGACATTTTGCTCATTGCACTTTATTCTCCTTTTTTAAAAAAAAAAAAAAAAAAAAAAAAAAAAAAAAAAAAAACCAAACTTGCATTATTTTCTCTATGAGCATAAGTTACTGCTGCGTGAAACATTCCTGGCTATAAAGGTGTGTATAGTCACCACAATTGTCCCAAAGATGTTTAACAGAAGAGATGACAACCAAAGACTTTTTTTCCCTACATAATATTTTTATTAATTATTTGGGAATTTGGTACAGTATACACTAATCACACTCCTTCCCCATCACTGCCAGATCCAGGGCCTAACAAGCCTTACCTTAAATCCTGCCATTGGAGTAGATACTCAATTTTATATTTCTTCCCAATTCCATAACAGATTCTAAAACTCTGGGAAAGGTCATTGTCATGGTTGAAATGGTCAGATATTTAACAAAAATATCCTTTTTGAATTATATCTTGACTTTCATTCAAGGCTTCCTTGCATAAAAAAAAAAAAAAAAAACAAGTGTACTTTCTGGGAAGCTATCTTGACAGACTTTTTTTCCATCTCTTTTGGATAAACAAAATAGTACTTGGTGCATAAATTGACATACAAAGAAGTAAATAATTGCATTGTGAAAGTTGTTTTAATTGGCTCAAGCCAGAATGCTCCACAAACGAGCAAGCATGTATTCATAAAGTTTGTTTTTATTGCTGGAACAGAAAAAAATACCCCCCAAATGGGAAAAAGACAAGGGTATGACCAGAATCAGTACAACATCTGAGAAGGGAACTTCAGAGGCTTGCTTGTTTTTATTTTCCTCTTTTTTTTTAAATTTTTCTCTTATACTTTTGGGGCAAAGGCTTAAGTACAAAAATGTTGAGTTTCAGCTTTCAAACACAATCATGAAATACCTAAGAACTGGGCAGTGGGCTGTGCCAGGTGCCTTTCTTTTTTTCCCTAAGACACAGCTTGGGATCAGCCGCAAGATGGTGGGGCTGTGTATATGTGAGACTGTTTACACTCACCTCTAAGTGAATAAACATTCAGAAACCACATGATATTCCCAACGGAATCCTTCCTTAATACAGGAAGTGACAGCATTCTGAAGGCACCACAATTAAGCTCTGGTTTCTCAATTTCAAAATCCCAGGATTGAATTTCTAGAAGAAATGAGCTGAGGGCTCAGGATGCTTCATGGAGTTGCTTAGAATTACAGCCAACCTGGTTCTAAGGCTTGTTGAATGCAGAGCCCTGAGCTTGGCTTAACCTCTAGGCACCTCTCTGCATCCTGAGCTGGCTGAAATCATAAACCCTGAATTCTGTTGGACACACTGAAAAGCAGATGCTAGAAACGTGACAGTTCTTTTCACTAATGACACACCCCTCTGCCATGACTTCCTGCCTCATACTCCCTTTTGAATTTCCCTTACTTTGCATTTGGGTTCAGCTGATACCAGGTCTAGGTTAGATCAGACAATGGCTTCTTTCTGCACATTAGGAATCTGGGCTGAGTTTAGGGGGAGAAACAGGCAGGGTGTCCATAAACATCGGTTCGACCCTCACTGCACCTCTATCAGGTAGACTTTGTGTAGGGAACAGAGGACCAGGAGATGCAAGAGAGGAGTCGTTGACTTAGGAAGGTGAGGAGTTTGAATGGTCCTCATGTCTCTCAAAAGTCATAGATGTCCTATCATTTGACAGATCGTATGTTCTTTCTTAGTTAGTTCTTCCTTCTGTTTACTGCTCTGTTTAAATGATGCCTTCTCGGGGATGGAGAGATGGCTCAGAAGTTAAGAGCACTGGTTGTTCTTCCTGAGGGCCCAGGTTCAATTCCCAGCACCCACATGACAACTCACAACTGTCTGTAACTTCAGTTCCAGAGGATGCAACACTCTTACACAGATACACATCCACAGAAAACACGACTGTATCTTACACAGATACACATCCACAGAAAACACGACTGCACATAAAATGAAATGCTACTAATACTTTAAACAGTGGCTTCTCATCATCTCCTTTCTTTGTCTCCCATCTTTAATGTGCTTGTCTATGTCCTATTGTTTGGCACCTCTACTTACTTGTTTTCATCATAACCTCATCATCAGGCCAGCTCTGGCTGCTGTCCTTAGCATGAGGCTCACATTTCCCTGTGGATACTTAACAGCCTTGTTACCTACGCTGTTTGAAATCAAGTCCACTCTTTTTCCTCCTATATTCCTTAACAGTTTGGTTTAAGGTAAGCCACTTACCTCAGTAGAAATTGGAGGGTTACAGTCCTTTGCCACATTTCTCTTGCTGATTTATCTAACAGAAATGTTAAATCTAATAAGAATCTCCTCCCTCTAGGAGACCAGGAGACGGCCTTAGGATTTGCTGGGGGAGCACTGAGGGGCAGTCTCTACTGTCTCGATGGAACCCGTGGTCTACCGAGGTTCCCTATGCTACCTTCACTGAGCACCCTATGAAAGACACCAGTGAGAAGTTCCTTGAGATCTGCAAGGTAGGTAGTTCCTTGTCACATCTTAGCTCTGTTGGCGAAGCTGTGTGCTTCTATGAGATATTGTATCTTAAAAACTGCTAAGAGGCAAACTGACATTCAAATAGAAATGTAATGCCTCCTGGGGTCTTTTCTGAGACTGACACTCCACCAAGGACCATGCATGGATATAACCTAAAACCTCTGCTCAGATGTAGCCCGTGGTAGCTCAGTAACCAATTGGTTTTCCCTAGTAAGGGGAACAGGGACTATTTTTGACAGGAACTCAATGGCAGGCTCTTTGACCTCCCCACCCCTTGCCCAAGGAAGGAGCAGTCCTGCTAGGCCACAGAGAAGGACTTTGCAGCCAGTCCTGAAGATACCTGATAAAACAGGGTCAGATGAAAGGGGAGGAGGTTCTCCCTAAGCAGTGGACTTGGAAAGGGGCAGGGAGGAGATGAGTGAGGGAGGGTGGGATTGGGAGGGAATGAGGGAGCGGGATATAGCTGGGATACAGAGAATAAAATGTAACTAATAATAAAAATAAAAATAAAATAAAAAATGCACAAAAAAGAAATGTAATGCCTCTTTAGACACTTATATGAACAGTATAGCTATTTCATAGATACCATTTATATATTATATTTGTGTAACCACAATGTGCCCCTGCTCTTTTGCTATCTTCTCAAAGAATATTATAAAAACTGGAATACTTATGTTTGCCTTGGCCATACTTATTGCAAGAGGGTGATTGTGATTTTCTCTGTATAGGTACATCATAATTGTTGTATTCTGGGAAAAAATATGAAATAGTGTGAAATATGTTTTGTCATACTGGCTCTGTGAACATACAATATAAGGTCCTTTCTTTTCATGGGATGGTCTTGGTGATCCCATCTGTTGAGTGAATGTGCTGATACTACTCTTCCTGCTGATCATCTCATGGACTGCTATCCACTCAAATGGATAACATGTTTAAATCCTCCAAAAAGCACAATGCAGTGTGTTTTTGTTTTGTTTTGTTTTTACCTTCAATTCTCATCCTCTCAGATTTTTAACTCTTCAATGACAGAGATAGTCCCTCATTCTGTTTTATAATCAATTCCAGATAACTGAAGTTCAGGGACACCCTACGTAGTTAGAAAGTAAAACAGAATTGAAATTGAAGATTCAGTGACAAATCAAACTATTTTCACAAAACCAAATACACATATGAGTTTGAGCATATAGACTGAGAATTTGTGGCCTTTTCTTTTTTCATGTTTACCTTGACATCTGTCTTTTAATATATAATAACCCATTTAGTATAAATTTAAAACTTGGTTGTTTGAATCTAGAGTCCTGTTAATGGGACATTAAAATTCTTGCATTAGTAAACACATTTATGAAAGTAAATTTGCATGCTATAAGTGAATAAATTGGTAAGCACCTTTCTGTATAAGCTCTTGAGGCACCATGTCTGTAAGAAGGAGCTAGATGGGGTCTTATGTTCCCATGACATAAAGATAAATTGGCTTCAGCCCTTTCTACTCCGAGGAGAAGTTAGTGGTGTTCTTGGGATTCATGCAGGGGTTCAGGGTTTCACGGTTGATTCCGGCTCCAACTACTGCAGGCACTGAATTAGTTCAGGGCTCATGTTGCCACATTTCATGTGATACCAGTTCACCATCTCTCAGCCAAAGCATCAACCTCAGCTGCCAGGCTGACTCTTTACCACCTAGAGCCAACGGAACAAAACAACATGAAAACCAAGAGCAGCACTCTAAGGCCTCCACCACAGCAGACTGTAAGAGCAGACTTGCTGAGGGAGTCTAGAGCCTCCACCGCATCTTCCCCTCCTCTTCAGTTCTCGCCGTCCTGCAACCTCTGCTTTTCACTGTTACTATGAGGAGCAATGCAAGACATATATTAAGATGCCTGTTAATCTAGACTAAAGAGCCCAACAATGAATTTTCTCAAGGGCATTTCCTTTCTTTGAAGAAAAACTGTCTTATAATCATTAAAGTGATATACATTTTTGTATTAGGAGTTGAATTTTATTATTAGCCAATATAAACACTAACTGACTTAGTTATTACATATGTTACTTCCTGGGACAAGCCTTCTCTTATTCCTTGTACCAGAGGCAGTACCTACTTATTTCAAAATGTCCTTTGCTGGAAGAAGTTCATAATGAATGATTAAGGAAAATGTTCTATGTGCTACGGAGAAATGTGACGGCCTGATGGGACTTTGTTTTAGTCTGTTACATACAGATGTAATCAAATACATTTATTTCAAAGAATATGAAAGTAAAATATTGAAGGGAGTTTGAATCATTGCTTAAGTATGAATGTAAATGGGAGATTAGAGTATTGCGTTAGCACTAGAGCTCTGTGTGTGTGTGTGTGTATGTGTGTGTGCGTGCATGTGTTTGTGTGCATGTCTGTATATGAAGTGCATGCACAGCTATACAAACATTTTGAATATTAGTTGTTTGTTTGGTTTTTAGTCAATCATATTACTTTATGGCTCTGTTAAGTGTGTTGATTTTAAGATTTTTTTTTTCTTTCTGTGAGTGTACCGAAAATAGAATTTCTTTCAGAGGAGTGGAGTAAGAGGTTTCTTTAAGGGATGAGAGTGGATAATGACCAAAGGGGACATGGCATAGGGCACAATCTAGAGGAATGAGTTTAGGTCATTGTCAGAAAGACCATTGCAAGATCATTTCCTCTTAAACTATTCTGGAGTCCAGAATCTTTTTGTTGTTGTTCCTGGCACCAGCTTGAAACTTTCATTCGTTAAAGTCAAGTCTTACTAAAAATTATCCCCAAACAAAGCCCTCTGGGAAAGCAAATGGACACCATATGGGATGTGAGAGGATAAGTCTTTGATCTAGGTCTTCACTTCTTTTTGTTAGTGGTTTATATGTCATAATATTATATGTAATTAGGGCTTTATCCAGCACTGAGTTGGAGTATGGCTTTACTATACTAACATAGAAGAGGAGATTGGGAAAGGGCTGCTTTGGTGAATCTTGAATACTGGTTATGTGACTATTTTCATGTAATATGAGATTTTTAAAAAATGATTGAGATATTTTCTCATATTCTCTTATTGATAAAATAGGCAGAAGAGGAAAATGGGAGAAATGCTAAATCAAATTCAGGAAGCAATTCAACATTGTGTCACACACAGAGGAGAGAGACTAAAGTTGAGTTACACATAGTCAAAATGTTCAAATAACTTACAAGCTAATGAACCAACCTATTATTAAACAAAATTAAACTTATTCTTTCCAAGAGCATTTGACTCTGAATCCCTTTCTTCACAGAACCTTTTCTGGCATTCACAGACTACAGGTAGAATTGTTGCTAAGGATACAAATAAAAATGAGATAATATTTGAGCAATGTGAAAGGTAGTATTTGACAGAAGAGGCAGGCAAATAGGAAAAGATTTAAAAATGGAAACCAACTGACTGAAACAGAAGTTTGGTTCCAGTGAAAAAGACTGAAGGTAGTTCAGCTCATATGTGATCTTAGGAATTTCCCCGATGTGAATATATAATGACTTAGATAATAGAAATAAGAGACCAAGTAAGTTAAGAGTGATAGTAGGGAGTAGAGAAAATTTTAATTACTCAGAAAGAAGTTAATAAAAAGCACATATGATATAGAAAATACTAGGGAACCTAAGATGCAGTAACTCCTGGGTAGTTAGACGGTGTTTACACTAACCTGAATGGAGATATCCATGAATGGGAGAGGTCAGTTTAGCTTATGAGATGTCGTGCTTGAAGCATCCACAGAAGAGTCAGGCAGGTTAAAAGTTAGGTCTGAACTGCTGAAGAGAAAGTTGAACTGGAGATAGATAATTCAGCTGAGGTGACATTATAACAGGGCAGAGAGACTGGGGTAGTTGCTTAGGAATGCATTTGAGAAAGAAGTGTGCATAGACACAGGTGTTCAAATTCAAATTTATACTATCTCTAAACATTGTCTCCTAATAGCATTTCTATAATGGGTTGTAAAAAAAAAAAAAAAAAAACATGATGACCCCTGTTACCATCACAGCAAAGGTAGGTCACTTCTGGGTCTAGCAAACAGGGAGCTCAAAAGGCTTCTTTCCAGAAGTTCCTCATATTTGCCCACCTCAAAATCCTTTGAAACCTGCACATATACCATGCTTTGCACTGCTCACAAAACATAAGATACTAGATTATTTTGCACTGAATGTACTTGCATAGTACACAAAAATAATCTCATGTGACTATGTCATTTTACTTTATCTTTATTGCTTAGAGTGTGATATTGTCATGCAAATCAACTTATAAAAACTTGTCAGGTAGGAGTCAGTATCTTCATGTTAAAAGTCAGGGCACTTAAGCACAGGGATTAAGTGAGCAAACTAAGGCCATACATTAATAAATATATACCCACACCTTAACAGTTACTAATATTGATGGAACTTGGTATAAACCTACAGGGCTTCTTTGCGTGTGTACATGTAATGCTGTGTGTGTGTGTGTGTGTGTGTGTGTGTGTGTGTGTGTGTGTGTGTGT